>NC_055969.1:27914269-27991769 GCF_018492685.1 Alosa sapidissima
GAGAGAGAGAGAGAGAGAGAGCACTAGAGAGACAGACAATGGTCCAGGTTAACATAAGAGGCTTTCCTTCCTTGCCTCAGGTGGAGTCCCGGCTCACATGTTTTTGTCATCTGCATCACAAGATCGGCGGGCATTTGAGACTCGTAGCACTTGCCATTCAGGCTAAAAAAGTGCATTGTGTCTGGAGTGTGATCAGATAAAGAGCCATTATGCCGGCCACTCTCCCTGCTGGTGTTAGTTAGCAACTCAACTCAAGGGCAGCATGACAGGGGAAACAGGAGAGCCCTGCAGAGGGGAGGTGGTACCATCAGGGCTGCTTTCCATTTCACTGGCAGGGTGCTCGGTCACTCCCCAGACAATAATAATAATCTTTTTGCAATTCCTTGTAAATGTATTGTTTTTATTAATGATTAAACACACTTAAACCATCAGTATCTAATGTCTTCGCCATGTAAACTATGATCTATACAAACCATGCACAATGTTTATGCTGAGGTGTATCCTAGACTTTTGCTTTATTTCCAAATTTACTCTTTTCTCAACCAACATATACCACACAGGAAACCATGATGTACATCATCAGTATTTCTGTGGGTTTGACAGACTTGGAATGTCTGAGTAAGCTTAGCTGGTCTGTTGCAGCTCATGTACGTTCATCTGTGAGGCATATGGCTTCTCTGCTGTCGGTGGGGAGAGGTGGAGAGGTGGAGAGGTGGAGAGGTGGAGAGGTGGAGCGGCGGTTACCTGGGAGAGGCTGCCCAGCACCAGGCGCACCAGCCGCCGGACGTAGGAGAAGGAGGGCTCGGCGCTGGAGCTGCGGATGTGTGCACTGCAGGCGTCCAGCGCGGTGCGCACCGACATGCGGGTTAGTGTGGAGTCCTCGCACATGCTCAGCAGCAGGGTGTTCAGACGCTCGCTCAGCTTCATGGGCTGAGGCGCACAAACACAAAACACAAGGACACACATTTGGACTTAGAATAACAGCAGTATATACACCAACAGAAACAACATGCTCCAGGACAATTCCATGCATGGACAGCGCACATGACATGCTGATGAGTGGCTGGCTTCATGTCTTCTGAATTAATCATTTCACACGGACCCTTCATTTGGAATGATTTCAGTAAAGTAATAATCTAAGATCACTAGCTGAGAGTTCATTAGAACTCCATGTCATCAATGACAGTGGCCAACATGAACTAACATTACATACATATTTGCACAAATTTTCATTTCACATTAATACATTTTGCTTTCATGTCTGTGCACAAAAGCTGTGGGACAGACAAATTACTCGGACTAACAACAGGCCTTAAATATAAAACACAAGGCAAAAATATTTACACGCGACAAGAGTTAACACAGACAACTCAACACAGTCATGCATGCAAATATATGACTGCAAAAAAGCAATTACTGCCTCACTGTTCAGTTAGTTAGAAATGAGTCAAATGCTGGCCATGCTTAAATTAAATGCATACCATCTCTTTCAAAGACATCCTCTCAAACCTCTCTGAAGATCTACTCACACACTAAATACAACAAGACATATTTTACACATTACAACATACCGGTACATGCTACATATTCAAATATACATGTTTGAAGTACTATAAATGATATATGAGCACACATATAGAGCAGCCCCATTGGCAAGGCCACTGGCCTGGGGGTTGGACAGACAGTCTGTGATGACGTTCATGTTGCTTATATCAGTGTGTACTTATGACTAACTACCTGAAGTGTGACTCATGCATTTGAGTATGTTGTCCTAAATTCCTTGACTGATAAAACAAGGAAAATACAAACAGTAATGAAAGGGGGAAGACATGGAAATTACACCTTCATTCAATTGGACTTAAACAGAAATATACAATTAGATGCTTGGCAAGTACTGTAGAGCTGAGACAAGACAATGAAGCTAAACTAAGAACAATGGCGAGCCACATTAGTCAGTCACGCTGCTGCATTCCTGTGGGAAAGAGCACTCCAGACAAGCTAAGAGCTCAACACACTGATGCTATGATGGGCCTCCGGCTGCCTTACCTGACTCTGAGGGATCTCGTAGTCGGCTCCCCAAAACAGGGTCATACCGAGGGAGTACATGTGCATCTGTGCAAAGGAAACAGGGCCATGATTAGTGCAGGAAACCAATGTGTTACTTTTGGATTTTCATATTATTACTAGTAAGTCTTTCCATCAATGATTAAAACAGAACACCCCCCCCCCCCACACACACACACAATCATGATCATCGACAACAACAACAACAACAACAATGACAATCCAAGCACTGACTGATCAGATATTTTACCTCATCCCTTGTAATACATTAATGAGTAATAAAAGTATAAAACATGGTCAGAGATTAAGCTCTGTGTTCTCATCATTCTCCACTGTGTGTGTGTGTGTGTGTGTGTGTGGGTGAGTGAGTGAGAGCAGGTGTAGTAAATGCACATCGTATGTTGTGAGCCTTCACCAAGAGTAGGCTACAGCAAACCCCAACATTTTTCCATTTTCCTGTCCTGACCCACAGCTCTGCTGTTTTCCCTGAAAGCGATCGGCTCTCCTCTGCTCGCTCCTCTCCCTCAGCCTGGACTGGCTCGGGGAAAGAATAACTCTAGGTCTGCCAAAGAATGCAAAAGATTCTTCCTCTTTTTTGGAGAGAACAGAGCCTCATTGACTACCCTGAACGCTAGGGCCGCTCTCTACCTCAGCGGTGGATCTTCAGCACCGGGGCTTAGAAGGCGAAGAGAATGAAACTAGCCTTACTCAGTGTGTTGTTCTTGGGAATGACAAATAACAATTCATTATGTTGCATTGTGTGGAGTTGCAACAATGTTGCTCATGGCGCTCAATCCACATTTTGTAGTCTGCGATACCCAAGGATGTGGCCGAGCTGTACCTTCTCAATGTCGGACACTGAGGAGAGGTTGAGTCCCTCGAGGACCTCTGGTGCGGTGAAGGCCCGGAGGTCCTGCTGAGTCACGTTCTCGTCGGTGAAGGAGATGTTTCCGGAAGGCATGAGCAGCAGGGACCAGGGCGAGATGATGAAGCCCAGCGTCGAGGGATCTGTAAGGAGGCCAAATCCAGACAAATAAATAAATCAAAACACCCGCACAGCACACAGAGGTCAACCATGAGCCGCTTATTAGGATAAGCCATCTGAACGGTGCATGGCATCCCTCTGGAAAACACGTCATGCCTGAGTGACCAGTGACCAGTCAAGCCTCTGGCTGGCTCAGGCAGCAACAATAGAGAAACTAACCAACCAACCTGCCATGAGAATAGCTTCAAGCTAAGGAACCTGCTCACAGCTCATTTAACCAACAAGAGAGTGGAGGGGCCACACCTGAGTGAGTGCACAGACAAAAAATGGCAAGACCACAGATTACACTAATGTTGTGGTTCTCTTACCCACAAGTATTCAAATGTTGGATTTCTGTCATAGATCTGCTAGTAAGGTTCAGGCTCATCTTCCTGCAGTCTAAGCAAGAATCTGGTATAGCAGATAAGCAAGATGAGATATGTGTGTACTGTGAAGGTAAACAATTCTTGCTTGATTATCAACAGACAGATCCAAAATTGTGTCTGTTCATTCAAGGTTTTGTGGAAAGGGAGACAGTAATCTTCTACTCTGGAATTCATGAATATTCCAGTGACATACTATGCAACATCATCTCTCAAAATAGGAAAAAGAAAACTGTTCTCACTGACAACACTTGAGGCATATTCAAACGTTAATACACAGAGCACAAGATGCTGTCGTAGCATTATGGAGGACTCAAGCAGCAAGCGTCATCCCGAATAGGCCTTTACCCTTTGAAGCTTTATTGAGTCAAAAGGAAGAAAACAGGTTCTTTATCCCAGGGCAGAACACATCAAAAATAGAACCAGTTGTGCTTCAAATCAAACAAGTGCCTTCCCTGGAAAAATTCTCTGAATAAAAAGTAAAATACCCTTCTATAAAAGTGATACAGAGGAATGCTTTGGCCCAGAAAGGAGCCTTTCTTTCCCTGAAGCGTTACTCCAAGAGGAGGAGAAACAAGGGAGTCGTGGGGAAAAGAAGAAAGAAATACATCTCCTAACGGGGTGGAATTCCTAAAGTAAATAGTGCTTTCCTGTGCCGTACTTGTGACTGTGCTAGGACTGCATTGTGAAAGTGCAGCAGTGAATGTACTTGGCTTGGAAAGCGAGTCCCTCCGCATGTTCTGACTGAGTGCACTGGCTCTTGCTGGCAACACGCTCTGCAGTTAACACCCAGCGACTTCTCGGGGCCACACGCCTCCTAATCCAGCACATGGGGACGGAGCGGCCATGGGGGAGAGGGCTGCCTTCCTAAACCTGCTGGCCATGAGACGGGGGAAGAGAACAGCACAGCCACGAGGGAGCTAGTTGTCTGCTCCAAAACATCAGAAGCGGTCTAATTATGACGTAGAACTCTGGGGGATCAAATAAAAGGCACCCCTCCCTCCAACTCCAGATGGGGGAGCAGGGAGCTCTACTCTATAAATAGAAAGCCTCACAATCTTGTAAGCCTGTGCATAGTTATGTCGGAATGATGATATTCACTGGCACTAGTTTTGATAGTGAAACTATGGTTAAAGAATGTCAGGAAACAACGCACACACAGACATTTGTGTGGGATCTGTGTCAGTCTGTTTCACGGCTTTGGCACAAATGTGTAGCAGACGTCACATCGCAATCGTATGATAAGATCTGGTTTTCAAAACATCACCAATAGTCTGTGCAGTGCAATTATCAGGAAAACATTCCAGAGAAATACATTTCCAGCGTAAGTGTGATAGTGTGAACAAAACATGTGAACAGTGAACAAAACATGTTTTGTGCATGTGCAAGGCAGAACAGTTCTTCTGAATAGATGCACCTCTTTCACTGTATAATTAAACTCATGCTCTCGACCACATTAACTGACTAAAACTGAACTAGACAGCACAGATTGCAATACAAACAAACATGTCAGAGATAAACGCATCAGTGAGGTGGCCACTGAATTGCATTCTATTTCAGTGAAGTTGCTCAGATAGTCAGCATGCATGTCCCGAATACACAACAAATTATTTTACCACCTCATGTTCAGTAAAGGATCCATTGCCTTAACTAGCACTGTCTTGTTCTCATTCATGGATCCCGTAGCAAACCCACTTGCAAATAGGGTTGTACACAACAGCAATGAGGCCAGCGGAACTAGGGGGTGACACCCTGAGTTATGACACATGCCAGTGGGAATTCGCTGCAGTGCTGTAGGGCAGGCTTTTAATTACCCCAAACCACAAAGGCTACGAGGCAGCCCTGATATGGGTCTACTGCCGGCTCACCCCACCCAAGCTCCTATGCCTGAAACTCCAGAGGATCGTCCAGCACTGACACACAAGCGGCTACTGCAGTGACTCAATGGGCCATTAACCCTGGGAGCCGACTTCGAACAGCCTCCTTCCATAAGAGCTGCTCACTGCGTGCAGATGGATGATCTGTGGTCAAGATGGGCTTGGCAGACACTCAAGCTGAGGGTGCCAGCTGACTGAACCCTCTCAGAGAGGCTTGGGCTGGGGACAATAAAGCGGCTATTGTCTGTGCCGTACTCATGGATCTCCCTTCTCTTCTCTTCCCTTCCTCTCACACACACACACACACACACACACACAAACACTCTCTCTCAAAGCAAGTACAGACACACAAACATGTACACACTCACACACACACACATACATACACACACACACACACTCTCTCTCAAAGCAAGTACAGACACAGACACACTCACACACACACATACACGCACACACATACGCAAACACACACACACACCCCACATGTGTGAACACCCTTATCAGAGTGAAAAATGGGACACGGAGTCTCCTAAGAATCAGGCCTTTGATTTGTTTCACGGAAACCAACGCTTTGCTGGGCTGAGTCAGTCTGGCCGCCCCACACAGTTTCCTTGAAGATGGCTGATTGTCATTATGTTTGGAAAAATGGAGGGAATTTTTCCAGCCCACCAACAACGATTTAAATCATGCTTAAGAGGACTGCTGCAAACCACTAGAGCAAGTAGAAAACTTGTACAATTCACAGTTTGTAATCATAACCAAATGTGTCATCATGAGCCCATATCATACTCCAATTTAACATCACACCAGAGGTATCAGTTGTGTTATGAAAGTGTGTACAGTAAACATTTGTGCCCCGAAATCAAGCACAGACTTCAGCACAGGGAAAAGGTTACCCAATCTCAAAACATGTATAGGTTACTCTCTACATTGTGCACATCTCACCCCTGAGATTCATTTTGAACAGATCAAATACTCAAGAATCCCCCATTTTGAGAATAAATCCCCCCCTTTGTCCCTGATCATGTTAAACCACATGGTCTGCCTAATACATTCATATGTGCCATTCACAGCCATAGGCCTTGAAATGCAGCACATGCCAAGCCATCATATGGAAGTGCTCAGAGAATGAGCATGCAAGCGGCCAGTGTTTCCACATTAACTTCTGTATGTGAGGTAATCATGCTAGCCACAGAGGCACATGACTGTGGTCAGCAAGACTTTTCTTAAATAGTATTTGATTATGTTAGCGTTGGGTATTAGAGTCCATGACATACAACGAATGTTTTTGTCTGTTTGGTTTCCTGTAATGCCAAAGACAGTGAGCAGTGCACACTCTGAAAATGACTTCACAAACACACGGTCTGAAAGCTTTCTGTCACAAACATCAACTAAAGAGATGTGGACTTAAAATACAGGGCAACTGAACTGGGATGTGAAAAATTGGCTGAGCTAGTTTAGAAAACAACAGCTTATGTACAGTTTGTAGCCCAGGGCACATTAAAATACCGTTTCTGCAGGCCAATACAACTAATCCAAAAGAGCTTTTTTTTCCCTATGGGAAATTGCTTGGCTTTAATGACAGAACATTATGGGCTGTCTGGAAATCAGTGATCTTGGCTGTCAAAAACAACAACATTGAAACAAAAGGCATAAATGAAAGGCTAACAAGCAAACACAAATGTTGAGATGACTGAGGAAGCTAGTTTAGGATACAATGCACAAGGTTTACATTTCACAGGCTCTCACTAAATACATGGCAGAGGACAAACTAAACCCACCCCCAAAAAGCACAGCAGCGGGAAAGAGGGTGATTTAAGTCTTCCAGAATATAGGAGCAGAACACTCAGTAGACAAAAAATGACAAAAGAAGGCAATATAAAAAGAAATGCCCAACTGACAAATTATTAATCTCATGCGACCATTAAAAGTATGAAAAGAGCATATATTAGAGGCCAGGGTCTAAATAAGTGCTGTGAAATATTACCACACAACAGAATTATCATACAATAGAAGGACTTGTAATAAATAATTTTCCGCAGGACACATTCATGGGCAATCACTTCTTTGCCTATTGCTTAAATAATTCTTGGATTATAGTCAGTCTATAGTTATAGTAAAGATATTTTATCAACCGTCTCTGGTTATAGTCAGTAGGATTTCAGTTTATAAGACAATGAGTCAACAAGTGACCAATTCAACACCTTTACAATCAAAGACATCTTGTGGTGAAGACTTGGGTTTACAATTCTCCAGCAAGGTTCAAGGGATAGGGCTCTGAGGGAGCCAACACAGTGACCAGTGAAATTAGCCAACAAACAAGAGTTCAGTGACCAGTGAAAAACAGAGGCAAAGCTTCTTATTGGATATTGCTCCATAACAGTTACAGTATAACACAAAAGCACTCTTTGAAAGTGTGCAATGGGAGCTCTGCTGTAGGCTACAGACTATACGACTGTAGAATCAAATGGTTGTTCTGAATGCTGTTGTAGGGAATGGTGCTGTTAACAAAGTTTCAACTTGTATAGCTGTCGTAAGTCGCAGTAGCAAAACTAGCTAGCTTCTGCCCGTCTGATATTGTACACTACAACCTAAAATGGTTTGCTTAGAACAACCTATAATAACAACTCAACAATTTGCAAAATTACACAATATGATTTATAAGGATTTGATACAACTCCCTACAACTGATATGCAATTCAGTTACCACAGATTACAATATTTTTCATGTCTTTTGCCTAAAAGCACAGCACAAGTACGGTAGCTGCTATTTTACTGGTATATTTAGTATATAACACTGAGGTGAAATCAAATATCTTTTACTGAGCACAGGCTTGCTGTAATGTGCTGACGGGGCAGCATTTCTCAGAGACGGGAGTACATTAAGATTCACTTGATGTTCCAAAAACATTTCATCTGGATCTAGAGCAAAGCAAAGCAAAACTCTGCCTGGCAGAATTCTTAACCCCCCTAGCTATTTGCTCAAACTGCTGCAATCAAACTGCATTGCTGCCTTCTCAATCTATGAGTGCACTCATACTGATTCATTGTTGTCTGTTAGAGAGGCTGTGCGAGAGGCTGTGCTCCCTGTGCGGCGGTGCGGTAGCTGCTGTTTGACGTGCTATGTTCGGGGCCATGAGAGAGACGGTGGCATGCTCACCTCTGCGCAGCAGCTCGTGCAGGCTCTCGGCGCTCTGGCTGAGCAGGGCCCACACCTCCTCCTCCTCCAGTGGGCCTCCTCGCACCTCCAGCGCCTCCACCAGGGACACGTGCATCCTCCCTACACCAACACACAAACACGCTTGTTAGAGCACAGCACAGCACGCACAGAGACAGACAGACAGACAGACAGACAGACAGACAGACAGATAGATAGATAGATATACTTTATTGATCCCTAGGGGAAATTCAAGGTCACAGTAGCATACAGACAACACACACACACATTCAATAACAGCAGAAAAAGTAAAAGTATATAATATAAAAAAACACAACTAAGCAATAAGGACTGTAGAAGATAAAGAATATACTAAATATACAAAATACAAATTATACTAAATAAAACTTAATCAAAATCAATTCTAAAAAACAGTATCCACATAATGGGTGAATAATCAATCAGGTGCGCTTGCAATGACTGAAGCAGGGACTGAGCCTGTGGTTCTCAGTGCATAAGGTAAGGTAAGGTGCTCTGTGTGAATGAGTGTCATGGTGATGGTGCAAATGAGTAAGTCAAACAGTGCAACAGTGCAAGAATAAAGTCTATATATAAATAACTATATTAAGAAAGGTATGTGGCATGGAGGGAGGGGTTGTGCATATGTGCTAATACAGCACGCAAACAGTGAGGCAGAAGACAAATGTAAAGTGACTAGTGGACAGACAGTTCAAGACATTGGAGGTGGTGAAGAGGCAGACCGACTATGCGGAGAAGTCTATTTCTCCTCTTCCCTTAAGTGATGCAACACACACACACAAGGGCATAAACACTGCAGCAGAAATATCTCTAGGACTTATTGCCAAACATATGGCACTAGGTACATTTTTCATTAATGAATTTAAATTGTTTCCACAAAAATTCTAGAAAATTGCAATAAGCTGTGTACTGTACTCATAGATCAGACAGATTTTGTATGAGCCAATGGCATTACATCAGTGTAGTGTTGGGGGGCAATAATGGAAAATATCCTGACACCATTATTTCTGAGCTCTTGCCAAACAAAAAGGAATTTATTGAGATAACAAGGGATATGAGGTTGCGACTGGTTGTGAGTAGTCATGTCTACGAATTGCTGCCATCTTGACCAGGACTCCCTAGCAGAAGAGACACTGTGTCTCAATGGGACCTTCCTGGTAAAATAAAGGTTATAATAATAATAATAATAATAATGACATTAAACTTACTGCCTCCTAGGCATTCATTAAAAAATTATTTCTAAACTAGCTAATACAGAAGGAATTATCGTAAATTGTAAATCATATCACATCATGATCAAGTTAGATAATCTGCCCTAATACCAATGACTGTATGGCTACATACAGTCACAGGAGATGGAATGTGACAGATATGTGCCTAAATGTAGATAATGTTTTAGATATTCAGTGAAGGATGTTCCACAGAATGTCAGCAAAATATCACCTGAAAAACAGATTCAACTTCAAAGGGCATTACAAAAGCACCAGTTTGTTCTCAAAAGCAAGTTGCTACATGCAGCGATTCAAGGGAAAGGATTACGACTGCCGACCTTGTAACACACTTACACTCCAGAAAACAATGTCAACATGGACAATCCTACCATTTACCAGATACCATTCAAAATGATCACAGCCAATGAACCCGATAATACCTCTTCAGCAAACAAACAGTAAATACAGTTGGCTTGAGACAGAAGAGGGGAGGATTGAAAAAGGAGAAAGAAAAGGCAGTGATTTGATAGATAGATAGAGATAGAGATAGAGATAGAGATAGAGAGAGAGAGAGAGAGAGAGAGAGAGAGAGAGGGAGGAAGACACTCTGGCTGTCCTTTGCTTGAAAGAACACTCCAGTTGATGTTTGTTCCTACTCTCCAGGGCCATGCCAGTCAGCAGCAGTCTTCTGCTGAGAGCCAAGTCACATGTAGGAGCTAAGCAGCATGCTGCTGCCACTGGACACGGGGAACGCGCATACGTACACACACACACACACACACACACGTACGTGTGTGTGTGGGGCTTTCATGAACAAAGGCCATACCTTAAGGGGAAACAATAAAAAAACTAAGCACAATTTGGATCTTTCAAGTGGTGGAATCAATTACGAGAAGTTACTTCCTTTATCCCTGCTGGAGTCAAGAGTTTTCCAGCATAGATATAAAAGGTTCAAGGAGAAGGCTTGAGACTCAAAAGTTTCATAAAAAGTGGGATAATTTATTGTGGTTTCTGCTACCTGACAAGCCAGCACGCTGCACAGTCAGCAGGCAGCTCTCTAGCATTTGTCAGGACTCCTCCAATTATGCTCCCTATGCAAGGCCATTAGCACAGAAGTATGAGGTTGGTAGACTTGTTGACTGTATGGATGATGACAAGAATATCATACACATAAACAATCTTTACAATCTGCCAGTGCATAGACATTGTGTCTGGACATTTGATTCCCACTTTTCTATGCTCTCCCACGCATAGTGACACACATTCAAACAAATGCACCAAGCACCTTGCCGTGAAATGCCCTCCTCATTATATCACAAAATCTCTCTGTCACACCCCAGCTGCTCGGACAAAGACTCTAAAACCCTGGAAATCCCAGTGTCGCATGGCGCAGCCCTGTAGTATAGGAAGCCCCGCATTTGGGGGATTAAATCTGACTAGGCAAAAACTGTGGCTACATAAACATTTGTGTGCGAGTCTCGTTTCAATTGAACTGTGGAGTCAGACCCTCAGGAGGGGGGGGGGGGGGGGGGGGGGGTTGGGATGTTACTATGCTGAGGGGATCAACAGCATGTGCGTGAGTTTCAGGCTCTCCAAAGGGTTTAACACTGATGTGCCATCTCTGAAATCCATCATTTCTGTGGTTCAGAAAATATAAAACAGAGAGGGGGGGGGGGGGGAATCTCGCAATTTGGATGGTGAGCCAGGGCCAGTGTGGTTAAGAAGCATTGATCAGGGGCCAAGTGCTGAGAGAGGCTTTGGTCCCATTTCACAGCAGAAAATGAGAATACCAGCTAAATCCAGCTGAACAGACCAACCCATCCAGATTATAAAATAATAGTACATCCAGAATTATTCATATCGTAATTTTATTACATCCAGTTGCTTCATTGACGGTCACTAATGCGACGGCACACAGCCTTGAAATGGTCCGGTGAATCAAAGCTGAGTTGGGCCCACATATATATGCAGGAATGTGCATTCAGGAGCGACCATGGCTCAGGGAGTGGCAGGCCTGATTGAGGGGTGGATGGGGGTAGGTTGTACACCATCAGCCCGCGCTGTTACCCACCAGAATGGGGTGAGTCGGTGGGCTAGTGTGGGGAAGACCTCTCGGATGATTGTTTCTACGAAACCGCCCCCCTCCCCCCCCTCCCCCCCCCCCCCTGCCCTCCCCTTGTTATTTCAACAGAGCCCAACACTGGAATTCTTTTTATCCCCATAGAGGCTTCTGCAGAGGGCAGTCCCATTCCCATTGGTACATTGCAGAGCCTGATAATGAGGTGGGGGGACTTAGAGGGAGCAGCCCACAGCAGGCAGACAACCCCCCCCCCCACACACACACACAGCCAGCCAGACTCAACCCACTTCACACACACGACACACACACGAGGGGTTTGTTTCCAAGGTATTCCCATACAACATACAAGGCCAAAACACAAACAAAGAAGCTGGTCAGGTCTTTGCTATATTTTTTTCTCTCCTTGTCACAGGGTGCTTTGAGGCAAGGGTTTTAAAAGGCATAATCTGTAATGCGTGATTGGACTCCAGGCTTTGGGCAGAGGTATGTTGTGGTTTCTGGTGAAGGGAAAGTGCTTTGAGTGACAGCCGAGGAAGCCGAACCCCCCCTTTTAAAAAAAGGTTCCTGGAAGACTGAAAAGTGCTCAAGAGTTATTGGTAATGGACTATATGTTTAGCCTAATGCTTTGCTTTATCTTCAAAGTAGTACGGGCTTTCTCAGTTTCTCCCATGGACCTGCTGCGTTGACACAAGGTCTCATCACTGTAGAGCTTTCCATTCTCCCTCACGTCTTTGACATTCATGGATTCAACGGGTCTCTTGCAAAAGTCAAAACAAGCTATTGTTTCAAAGCTGCTAGACACAAACATCTCACACAAAAAAATGTAATTTTGTCTGAGTGCTCAGCTTGAGGCTGCGTCTGGTAAAATCATCTATAAGCAGCAGAATGCCAAGCTGAGGTGGAAATCTCTCAGGGGGAAAGTCAGGCCAGGAAATGTGAAATGGCAGCACACTCATCCTGAACTTCTTTCCCAGAATTATTGCAAGCAAACTATCAATTCGACCCCACGACACATGGATGCTAAAATGGTATATGGGAACATAAGGAACTGATTATGTGAGAGTAGTATCACATCAAGCAGAGGCAGTCATATTTCAGTTATGTAATGCACTTCCAGTGTAAACAGTTTTGCTATGAGTATTTTTTCCAAAGTAATTCCTGTCCCTTACATGTACTTTATAGTGTAAACAATGTGGCATCATTGCAGGGAAATGAGGAAGTCAACTGCATTCCACAAACCAGATAATGAAGCATTTTTGCTAAGACTAAGAAGCTAGACCAACAAGACAACAACAGTGTTCCAACTGTTCACAGTAATATTCCACTTGTTTTCATTAACCATCACTTTCATGTGGGAGTGAAACCTTGAGAGCTTTCTGTTACATTGAACCAGTGACTGGAAGGGAGAGTGAGAAAGAGAAGTCGCTTCAGGGAAGACTTTCTCCACATTCTCATGTGGTCTACGGCTCCTGGGTGTGTGTTTATCACTGCCAATTCCTCGCCAGGTCTATCCTCCCTCCCCTCTCTCCTCTCTGAGCTCTTGCCCAAACCCTCATTGGCTTAAGCTCACCCGCCCATTCCTGCTAATCACCCAGTTGCCATGAGGACCGTGACATGCAGTGCATGGTTTTGCTAAACCACTCATTTTTTCCCTCACTGATTGAACCCACCCTGCCCAAACACACATGTGCGTACACACACACACACATTCACACACCTCCATCCAAACCCCCTTTTACCCCAGTGGTGCCATTATTAGCCTTCAGACAAGGTCAAGATCCCAGAGCCCCAATCTACAATGTTTTTTTAACTTTCCTATTACCTTTTAAATACATTGAAGCATACTGCTACCTACCTAGCCTGCCCTGGAAGCCAGCAGAATTAATCCTGCCCACAAAAATTTGAGTTCAGGAAATTCTGAATAGAATTCGACTGGCTGTGCCAGGATAAGTACTATACCTGGTGCCTTTACGCCTATACCTGGTGTCAAAATAAGATTGATTGTCTTCTCCAAATCGTGACATAAATTTCTATTACACATCAGGTTGGCTTTGGTGCTGAGGTCAGAGCTCACATCTCCAAAGCTTTGTGACTCAACCTGTAATAAATGACATGTTTGTCAGGTAAATATAGCCTACAATTTGTCTGTGTAAGTCTCATCTTCAACAACAGAAAAACTCTGTATACCCAAAATGTGGGATTGCACACCATTGCACCACAAAGATCAGCAGTGGATTTGGCATTTCTTCTCTCAAATGATGTTGGCCATGGACTGGTTTCACTGTAATAAACTAATCTTTGTCCTATCTCATAACCAAAAAAAGTCCAAAATTGATGCACCATTGTAATTGATAATTCAGCTGATGCCCCCTAGAATAGAATCAGAATTTGTTTAATTGGCCAGGTTTGCGTATACAAACAAGGAATTTGACTCTGGTGCACTTTTAAAGCCACTTCCAATCCTGCAGACTACTAGGTTCCCAGGACTAATCACTGGCACTTCTGGCAGGCACCAACATTTTCTAACTAAGAGTTTCTAAGAGTTTCCAGAGGTGAGACCAAAAAAACAATGGGCTTGTTTGAGAACACGTATGTGGACTGGAGGAGAGACATAAAGAGGGCCTGAGATGAGTTCAAATGATATGTGTTTGGGATCTCTAGATCAACAAGCATGAGTGATTCATCTGATTCTTCCAGCATAAATATTGTAGGTCACTGTATGGTGAACTTCATTGGACAGTGAAGGGTCGGCTGTTTTCATAAGGCCACTGTAAGCCTAGCATGCACCACAGCATGTGTCTTGCTATCGGAGTTTCACCTCTCCATCATTCATCCTCTGGCCAATGCTTAAGAACAAGACTGACCAATTATATTGAAATGAGACTTCAGCAACAACATCTTAGAGTTATCTTATCCATCATAACACATACTTATAACCCAAGGAGAGTCCACTTGAAATGCAGAAATTTTTTGAATGCATAAACCTATCAGAAACCTATTGTGTAGTTTAAAATGCTCAGAATTATCAAGTGGGGAGTATTTTTTTCATGGTGGTATGTACTGACCCCTGGCTCTCTTAGCACTGGCTCTGCAGAAGCTTGGAACCAATGTCAATCTCAAGACTGTCTGCACTTGATCTTGGCCAGAATACACTTCTTAGAATAGAGTATCAGACAACATGCTGTGCTACTAGCCTACAGAGATACACAAGTTTTAATGTTGAGGGAAAAGATACACAAACTCTCAAAAATCCCAGTAATTCACTACACCACTAGAAGAAACTGATGGTCAGTCAAATTCCTTTTGCGCACAGTGCAGGTAAATTAAGAGGAGCAGAAACGCTGGACACGCACAGACTTTACATTTCGTGGTGTGCAGACGACCAAAACAGCAAAACAGCACACATTAAAATGTAGTCTGCGCCACGAATTCAAGTTGCGCAGCTGCATATTTTGTTCTCCCCCACCGATACCTTCTTCTCAAACTGTTGCAGAGGCTCGCGTTCTACTACGTTCACTGACATTCCTTCCTAGTCCGAATTGCGCATCCATTTCTTTTGTTGCAGCTCAATATATCTTATTTTAAACAAAGTCTAAATTGGGAATCACTTCTCTTTCACTTTCAAGGCAGATTTTTTTCGGTCTCTGTTCAAAACTTTTCCAAAACGATATCAAACTACACCTAGAGAAACGACGCTAGCCGCCACTCTTTTAGCCAAAGTTATAACAGAACCGCTTGAAACAGACGCTACCCTTCCCAGACTGTTTGTTTACAATATACTAGGCGAACTTACCTGGAAGTTATGAAAACTAAGCTTCCACAAGGTACAGGCTGGTGCTCCAACTAGAAAAGTGCCAACAGGCAAGTAGGTATGGCATCACATCCACAATGAAACATCTTAAAACAGGAGGGCAGGATTGTCGAAATGGCAACAGGTTTATTTCGCAAGCGCTACTACTCCTCGGCCATTCGGTTTCCCATCACTTCCAAATTATGCAAACTCCGCGGGAATCCAGGTAACTAAAAAAGGAATAAAGTAGGCTTACACAGTTATGCTAATGCCGTAAAACTGATTCGTATTAAACCTGTGAGAGAACGATTTCTGTGTCTCTCATTTGACGAACAGTAACCATTATTCTCCGAAATGCACTCTCTCCTGTCTGTTCGCCCGGGCTGACTGGGAGTAACCAGACACCTTTCTACCGCCGCTCATTGGCTCTGTGCTGCCGAGCAGGAACCGTCACATAAGTAACAAGAGGCGTCACTATAGAAACCCTCTACCGGGAGGAAAATACCACGAAAAGTTGTTATAGTTAGGTATAGGCCTCTATGGTTTTGCGGAGATTACAATGTTCCGGTCGGCGCATTGGCGCACACGCTCTGTTTTCAAGCCGGTCGATTACTTTTAGTCCAACAATTTATCAACAATATCAACAATCTTTCCAAGTAGCATGCAGGTTCTTTCTCAAAATTAATATTGCAAAACAATTGAGTCTCACTCTCCCCCTTCAGGACATTTGTATGTAATATGTGAAGAGCTGGGTGGGAATGTAAAATGTACTTTAAGCAGGACTGAGGATAAGCAGTGATTTCTGGCATATATAAGGTAGTACTAGTTGTCTAGGGAGGGCAATGGTTAGAGAGAAAAAATGGAGTATTCTTATATTTTTGGCCCATCCAAACTAAATCTTGAGGCCTGTGAACCTTTCAAAAATTCAACTCATTATTTCAGGATAAATGCAACACTAAAGTTAAATTAGTTAACAAGATATTCTCCCAAAGCAAGCTTAAGGAAACAGAGGACCTGCAATAAAGCGGTGTGTCCACACCGATTACATGACTAACAGGGGAAAAATGAAGTTTCACACCACAAATAGTAGGGTACAGAGGAACAAAATGTCACCCTCAGCTTGCTGTTGAGCTCCAGCCTCAACGGTTTCTCTCTCAGAAACATAATCCAGAGCCCCAGAATGCTCGCTATTTTAAAACACAGACCACAACATTTTTTGCATTAGGCCTCAGAATGAGAGAGGGAGGAGGGGGAGAAGAGGCAACCAGTAAATGTGAACGCGACTTCACCAGCGGTCAAAGTTCTTCACCAAGGGTGAGCCCAGCACTAGTAAGACAACAATAACTGTTATTATTTGTGCACTTCAACCCACACAATATCTTCAGTTTACAGCTTTAGTTTACAACACTCTTTATCTCTTGCTAGGTGTACGCAGATCTGTATAATGTACAAGTAGTGGGAGAGATGAGGAAGAAGTTCTCCCTTGTGTGGTTGTGTATCAAACCTCAGGCCTTTTGTAGAGCTGAGTGCAAAAGTTTCACATGAAAACCACATGTATCTGAAGGTGTCTACTGAAGGCAAGTGGCCCTGCCTCAACAGTGGGGTGGAAGCCCCTTGGGGTCTGGGCGGCACACACTCGGCCACGAGCCAAGGTCAGTAAAACCTCCACAGGGATGCCGGAAGGAAGAGGGGAGAAGGAAAAGGGGAGGGGGAGGAGGAGGCCTGTCTAGATTGGTGGGTTTGGTAATTGCTGGCTTTGGCTTTGCAAATGTGCTTCCTACTGCACTTTTGTAGCAGCTCAGAGGGGGAGAGCAAGGGAAAACGCATGAAAATGGATTCCCAGAAAAAGGTAGCTGAAAGAGTGTTTCAGCGGAAGACCTGCAATGGAATAACTATAGCACGTCTGTATTTGGACTGTTGTAAGCTGCTGAACAGGCCTTTACTGTTCTTGCTCCATTTTGCTCTCTCAGCGAAAATAAAAATCTCGACAAAGTTTAATCTTGTGGACCTTTCCACCAGCTGCACACATTTCTCTGACCACAAGCTTCACGGGCCAGTTTTACAGACAAATGTTGAGGACAGGAGGACACATTTCTATTAGCGATGTCATGAAAATCATATTTGGGATATTGTCTTCCACAAACATCTAATGTGTTTATTTTAGTCCCATATGTTTTATGCTTAAAAATCCCTCCACTGGCAGAAAATACATAACATGAAATGAGTTCACACGTATCATTTTAATGTGCATAGCCTACTGTTTTGAACATTGTGTTGGGTACTTGGAGAACATATTGTAATCATTAAAAGGGTATGATGTAAAAGGCATTGGCCAGTTCAATTTGCCAACTCTACCTTTACTGGCTTAATGCCTCTTGAGTGACCCCCAAACTACATAACATACTATGCTATTCCATGTTTTGTCTATTTTCAATAAAACAAAGAACAAAGTAAGGACAACTACATTAACCATTGCCAATTACGGCAAATCAGATATGGTTACTTGAGGTTGTCAAATGCACATGACCACAGTATCTGTCCTCAATATCAGTTTCCCTTGATTTCTTAAAGAACTCCTTTTTCAGGAAGTTGTTCTGCCTCAAGTACTTCCTTCCCTTGGCTGCTTTGCTGACATTTCTGATGCACTTTCCTCCCTCTAGTGGGCTGGGTATGTCATGACAATGTTAAAGCTACTTTTTTGTGGCAGACAAGTGGTATGTGACATTGTAGTGTTTATGTAGTTTCTTAAGTACATTTTATGAAATGAATATGGAATGTATATGAGTAATTATCACATCATGAGAGGCTATCACAGTGGAAAATTCTCTGTTGTCAGGGATGCAATGAGTTTTATCTCCATTTATTGGGTTAATAGGTCCTAAATTGTTTCTTGTAATTGTTTTCTCAGTTTCTCAACAAACCGATCTGTTTTTGTCCCTTACACCACATTCCACACTAGTACAAATACTAAGTCACTATTAAGTGAAAATGTGTGGTGTGCATCTAGATCCAGTTTCTCAAAAGCTAAATAATTATCTTAATATTATCGCTTTAATATTATCTTATTAAGTTAGTCAAAACAGTTCCTGAATGACAGACATTGTCTGGCAGGCATAGTTTTAAGTGACACACTTTAGGTTATAAACTGCAACTACAGTAATACTAGCACTTAATGGAGTTTTATTACAAGTAGGCTGTCATTTACAGTAGCATAATGCTATGTTAAATACATCATCAGACTTAACACTTCTACTTCAATCAATTTTCAGTTCCTATTGTAAAAAAAAAAAATTGGACAATGATGCTGTGTCATGGTGCCTTGCAGTGAGGCATTGTGCATATTAGGGTAGTCCCTCTTTTGGTTTACCTATGATTGTACATATGGACTACCACTGCTATTTGCACCTGGTCCAATTGTTTTGTATCACATTTAGAAAGTTAACATATCATGTTGGCCCATCAGTGGGGCTGAATATAATGCAGTTCACTAAAGGAATCTTTAAAAATCCTTGTTGTCAGGCATATCTTCATAGGTTAACTGAAAGAACCTACAAACTATCAACATTTCAAGCTCATTTTATGTGTTCGCGAAATCATTTACAGTTAAATGAACAATCAGAAATTGTCTGTGATGTCAAGCCCATTACATTTTTAAAAATGTTGCAGGTCCTCTATTCTGATTGGCTGTTGGAGTCCTGCAATCTGATTGTCTGTGGGAATCCTGCAGTCTGATTGGCTGTGGGAATCCTGCAATCTGATTGGCTGTAGGAATCCTGCAATCTGATTGGCTGTGGGAATCCTGTAATCCGAATGGCTGTTGGAATCCTGCGATTTTCTTTTCTCCCAGAAACCTGCAATCTGATTGGCTCCCGGAATCGTGCAATTTGATTGGCTGTTGGAATCCTGCGATTTGATTGGCTCCCGGAATCCTGCAATCTGATTGGCTGTTGGAATCCTGCATTCTGATTGGCTCCTGGAATCCTGCAATCTGATTGGCTCCCAAAATCATGCAATCTGATTGGCTCCCAAAATCCTACAATCTAATTGCCTCCCAGAATCCTGTATTCTGATTGGCTCCCGGAATCCTGCAATCTGATTAGATCCTGGAATCCTGTATTCTAAATTGGGTGTTGGAATCCTGTATTCTGATTGGCTGTTGGAATCCTGCAATCTGATTGGCTCCCAGAATCCTGCAATCTGATAGGCTGTTGGAAACCTGTATTCTGATGGGCTGTTGGAATCTTGCAATCTGATTGGCTCCCAGAATCCTGAAATCTGATTGGATCCCAGAATCATGCAATCTGATTGGCTGTTGGAATCCTGCAATCATCTATCTATCTATCTATATCTATCTATCTATCTATCTATCTGTCTTATCCGTCTGCAACTCATCTTTCTCACACACTCTGTATCATTCCATTTTTTCTCATTCTGTAGATCTTTACTCTACTCACTCTGTTATCCATCTAGCCCTCTGCACTGTATCACCTCTCATGTTTAACTAAAATATATAAAGCCAATCATTTAACCCCCTTCTCTTTTTCTTTCTCTATCTTATCTCCTGTCTTTCTCTCACAATCTCTGTGTATTACTATTTTCTATCTTTCTATCCTTTTATCCATTTTCATTCTCTTCATTATTTTATACTTCTATTTTCTATAATCTTGTGCTCTCTATTTCTCTGTATCACCCCTTCTGACTTCAGTACCGGAAGCCAAGCATGCCATTCCCCCCCCTCTCTCTACTCCTCTATATCTATTCACTACATATCTATTATCTACTCCTCTATATCTATTCTCTACATATCTATTATCTACTCCTCTATATCTATTCTCTACATATCTATTATCTACTCCTCTATATCTATTCTCTACATATCTATTATCTACTCCTCTATATCTATTCACTACATATCTATTATCTACTCCTCTATATCTATTCTCTACATATCTATTATCTACTCCTCTATATCTATTCTCTACATACATATCTATTATCTACTCCTCTATATCTATTCTCTACATATCTATTATCTACTCCTCTATATCTATTCTCTACATATCTATTATCTACTCCTCTATATCTATTCTCTACATATCTATTATCTAATACCCTCTCATTCTCTTTTTCACAGACTTTCTCTCAATCTCTACTTGCTTTACTTTCTCTACTCACTTTCTTTACCATTTCATCCTGGTTGGGATCTTCTATTCCCAACAAATGTAGCCGAGCATTTAGCTCCCTCTCTATCCAAGATGTATGCCTGTGTTGCTTTGACATTGTGAATTAGAAAAAATCATTTTTTTCCATCATTGCCAATATTCCAAATATAGGACCTCGTTTCAACTCAAGTGTGAGATCGGTGTATCGGAGCACAGCAGTATTGGCATACCAGCAAAAGAGGTGTAGTGACACCCATGTTAGCGTATGCAATTAGACTATATTTAAATCTGGGCATTAACTAACACAAATAGTGTCCACAGTTTAACTCATGATTGGTTGCTGTTTGCATCATTTGTCCACCATTTCTTTAAAGGTGCTCTAAGCGATGCTGGGTAACGTCACTTCTGTTGACTTTCAAACAAAACAGAGAGCTAGCTAGCTACTTCCTCCCCCTCCCTCCCGTGCTGCTCCCATGCAATTGAAACTCTCCTAAACGCGCATCTTGTCTGTGATTTGCTGAAACAGTTTCTTATGTTTTTATGGGCTAGGTTTGCCCAGGTTGTTTTTGTTGCCGTTTTTGGAGCTTGGGCTGTCCACAGAGATCACGGTTTTTTACTGTGTATTCAGGACACAGACAGCTAGCGGTTGGTTAGGTGATGTTTGCAGTAAGTGACATAAAATGTCTTAGCCTAAAAAAACGTGTGGCATCTCTTAGAGCACCTTTAATAACACATTTTTCACAATTTCCAAATATTTTTCTATTTAAAGAAATAGAGTAGATGACATGACAGAATGGATGTATGCCTAGCTGCAGCTAAAATGTACAATCCCATTTTCTAGTTTGCAAAACATGTAAACCATATAGTCAATTGATAACAGAACAAAGACAACATATCAGTTGTTAGAACAGATGGATTTTATTGCATTTTGGGAAACTTACGTTAATTTTTAATTTGATGCCAACAACACGTCTAAGAAAAGTTGGCGCATTGGAATATTTACCAGTGATTCGCATCTTCTTTTACTGTAACAACAATCTCTAAACAAACTGGAGTTTTAAGCTGGAGTTTTGATAATGAGATATTTTCCCATTCTTGCAGGATATAGGATTTCAATATGGGGCGTTCTTAAATAGTTTTTTTTTTCATGATGCACCAAATGCTATAGATCTGGACTGCTGGCAGGCCATTTGGACTCCTCTACTGAACCATACTGTTGTAATATGTGCAGAATGCAGTTTGACATTATTTTTCTAAGTCCTTCCCTAAAATATTCAAGTCCTTCCCTTAGCAATCAGTCCCAAAAAACTCCTCTGCAGGATAAATATCCTTAGGATTTTTATTTAGTCATTTGAACATTATTGGGGTAAGTGTTCCTTTTTTCAGGCTACATTTTTGATTGTAACCCCTTGTCAATCAGTAGTGAAATAACTGTGTAGAACTGTTTTGCCATTCACTATGAGACCATGGTGAAGTTAGTTTCATTTTACCTATGAGTTCAAATAATAGGTGATTTCAGAATGCATGTAGGCTATACTCTGTGTGCTAGTCACACACAGGTTTTAGTAAAGCAAGTAACCTCAAAATACTGACGGGCTGTTTGATATTGCTCTTAAAAGGAATATCAGATGTCATTCTCATTGGTTTTAAGGATGTTACGCCCAAAACACACTCATGACTGATTAAGAAACATAAGGACAACCATTTTGCGCCTAGCGCTTGATCACAAAATCACGCCATTAAATTAGCGGAGGTGAACTGGACACGCCTTAAACCTCTTTAAACTTTGCGCCTCTGACGTATTTTGTTCAGAACCTGTAATAATCATTCAGCATTAATGGTACTTCTCCAGATGTACAAGCAGCCCAGTAATGTATCTCTATACCATCATATATGCTATCTTTTGAACTGTGCTGTATTGGCAAGTTGGATGGTCTGGAGGATGTGGAGTCCATGATATTCAAAAAGATTGACACATTTTGATTAGTCTAACTACAGGACCGTTTTTCATGTCACCTCTGTCCATCTATGATCTCCGGCCCAGATAGGGTGCCAGCATTTCTTGATCATGTCTAAATATGGTTTCTTCTTTGCATGGTAGAGTTTTAACCAACATTTATGGATGAAGCATCACACTGTGCTCATAGACTATGGTTATCAGATTTATTTCCTGAGCCCATAATGATTTTCTCTACAGAAACAGGTTTGTTTTTAATTAAGTATAGATACTCTTTTGATCCTTTGAGGGAAATTTGGTGCATTTATCCCTTCTGTGAATTAGTGAAATACACACAGCACACAGTGAACACACAGTGAGGTGAAGCATACACTAACCCAGAGCAGTGAGCTGCCTGCTACAGCGGCGCTCGGGGAGCAGTGAGGGGTTAGATGCCTTGCTCAAGTGCCGTGGATGTGGGCATGGGAGAGCAGTGCTCAACCACCCCCGTCAACATTTTTCCTACTGGTCAGGGATCGAACCGGCAACCCTTCAGTTTCAAGGCCGAAGCTCTAACTAGTAGGCCACGGCTGCCCCAATGCATGGCCATTTGTCCCCTGTCCCCTGATCTAAACTCCATAGAAAAACAGTGGGGTGAGTCAAAGAGCAGAATGCACAAGTGTGGACCTAGGAATCTGGACAATCTGGGGAGATTTTGTAAAAATTAATTATCTTAAATCCCTTGCTTTGTATTCTCCAACTTTATTGGGTGTCATAGGATAATATTGTGAGGTGTTTTATTGGCAAAGGGAGGCTTGAGACGGTATTACAAGCAGGGGTACATATAATTGTGGGTGACCTGTTTTTGTTAAAAAAATGTATTTCTATATGAGATTTTCCTTTTTCTCAGAATACATTTTCTTCCCTTCAAGGTTAGATTACTATATATCACCAGCAAATGTGCTCGAGAATCGAGTGATTGACACTTCTTTACTTCTGAGAGACTAACCACTGTGGTGCTTTCTATACCCGTTCATGGTGCCAGTAAACAGTTGTGAAATGTGCATCCATGTGTTTTTATAGCATTACACAACTCCAGCCTTTCCAGACTTGTGTTGCCCCCGGCCCAAAATTTTTGAAACATGTTGCTGGCATCAAATTAATCTGTTTTATATGCCATTTTGATGTACTTTTTGAAACTAAATATGAGTTTATGATTGGCAGATCATCACATTATGTTGTTTTCTTTATTATGTTTTATGTTTTTTAGGAAATGGGGCTGTATGAAATTTCATACTAAGGATCATCATACTAAGGATTCATATGGAATGGACAGTAAAACAATGTATCAAGAAGACTAATTGGGGGATGGTTGATGTAGTTGAGTCTTCTTGAAGATGTCAAAATGTGTTTTTTTTTTTTCAGTTTTCAGATGTGTGTATCAGCCATTATTCAGGACTTGTAGATAGATAGATAGATAGATAGATAGATAGATAGATAGATAGATACTGCAGATAACTTTCTTAATCTCTGAAGGTGGGCCTTTGGTGTTACAGCAGTGATTAATAATATCAATATATTACATAATCACAAACAAATAAAAAATAAATAGAGTTAAGGATATTATGTCTCTGTGCAACTAAATATAAATGGTGCGTTGTCTCTCAGAATATTGTTCTCCTCTCCCTGCACATAGGGGAGTCACTGTACAATATTCTAGCGCTCCTCATCACAGAGAGATTGAAGCGGTCTCCAGCTGAACACGCTGCTGTCTAACTAGTAGTTTATGCAACAGGTGTGAAGTGCTGTCTATAATACTAAGCAGTTTTTGCAACGTCCTTCTCTCAACAACCAACTCTATGGGGCTCCAGCCTACTTCCAAGCACAGAGCCAGCCCTGTTGGCCTTGTCAGCCCATAGTCAGCTTGTTCAGTTTTTTAGTATAATTGGCTCTGACTGAGTGATGCTGCTGCCCCAAAAGATTGCTGCAAAGATAATTGCACTTGAAACTACAGACTGAATGTACCAACCCAATGTTTGGCATACCACATCAAAACATTTAGGTATATGGGGCAATACATAAAATTCATAACCAACAAGGGAGAAAAATACATCACCCGTACATACATCACCAATACAACACGAGCTACAGGCCTTCATCTCACCTCTCCATGGTGTTTGCAGTAAATGCATCTCTGAGAAATATGGTATCACATAGACTACAGGGTATAACCAGAGTATCTTTCGGAAGACAAGGATGAGAGGCGGGCACGTACATCGCTGTTCCTCCCACCTCCCACAAGCACGCTGGTCATGTGCCCGTGAGCGCGGCTCTTTACTGGCTAGAACGCGGATGGTAGAAGATTACAGCTCTCTCTCTCTCTCTCTCTCTCTCTCTCTCTCACAAGAGACTGTGGGCTTTGACGTCACGTGTGCTCCTTTCTGTTGCTACAGCAACCCATTTCCCTAAGCCCTTTTTCCACCTCTCCTCTGCTCGGCTCCACAATGGTACAGCCAGCATCTCCCCGCACAATGGTTGAAAGGCGGTGAGCGAAGAGTGATTCAGCATCGCAGTCTCCGCATTAGACCTCTTTTAATTAGTCGGTGCTTCCTTGTTTTTTACAGTTGTAAAGTGAAATTACGCCTCACTGAGGTCTGCAAATGTCGGTAGTCGGGATGTTTTGAACAGGACTGTCACCGGATTGGGATTGTGGTCAGCTGGCACGGAATGGTAGGTTCGTTGTGTGATGTTGATGCGGGAACCTGCTGAAGGGTGGGGTGATGCATATTGATCGCTGCGAAGGTTAATGAAGTCGACCGATGGCCACGGCAGTATGGTAAAGAACAGCTAGAATAATAAGTGTGTTGTGACGGCCATGGACCCCAAATATAGGCTATATTTGTTCCAAAGCAGCAAGTATGAGGCAACATTTCTGTGATTTGGGATGGCTGTATGTCCTGACGACTCAAATCTGACTGAACATCGGGCACTCTTGTTTTCAGCTCTTGTCCCTGCACCCAAATTTCATAACAAATGGTCATAGCCAAATTGGGCCACTAGAATTTATCAAGACAGCAGGTGGCTATTATAAACATTCAATTCCATATCAGGCTGAGGGAAATTTAGACTTGTGGATAAGTACGGAGTAGGCTATTTTGGTAAATACTGCAGACATAGGTTGCATTTTTTTTTGTTTTTGCGCATCTATCTAATTTGGGCCAGAAGCTTCTTACAATGAGGTGTTCCTTTAAGCATGACACTGTTTGTGGAACGTATCTTATCCAGGTTATGGCCATATGAGTTTGTGCACATTCCCTTCATGATGCTACTAAAATCCTGTTTTTCATGTAGCCTATTTATTGTGTTGCTGTGCGGTGCTTTTGGATGCTCTGTCACATATAGGCTACAGTCATTATAAAGTCAAAATATTTCTCGAATAGCATTGTTTAGTGTGCAGTTGTAATGCCTTTCAATATGCATTTACTATGTTGTATAAGAAGCAGTGGGCCAGGTGATGCGCCTCTCTGAGTGCAAACTGGCTGAGGCTGTTATTGTTATATATGCTCAAAATATTCAGGGAAAGCTGTGGCCTACCAATTGTAACCTACAAGATGATAACCTACATGAATTCATTGACTTTGGACAATTTAAGATCACCCCAGAAAAACTTTTTCACCATTTTAGACCTAAATTCATTCTAATGCACATAGTAGGTGCCTTTTAGTAAAGTAAGTGCCTTATATTTTACAGTTTCTTATCATAAACATTTAGTCCCACTTATAAATAATGTGGCATTTTCTGTATAATTGTAGATATATTTTGGGTGCCTTTAATATATTAGGGCATAGATATCAAGATTATTGCTTTGCTATAAACCATGTTAAACCAGTGAACAGGGCAGACAACACCAAAATTGGGAGAATATTGGCATACCAATGCCGAGTCATTTGCTTTCCCCATGAGTGTAGAGAGACAATGTGAAAGTCAACGATGATGGTAAATGTAGGTCAGAAGGTCTTGTAATGTTGCGTGTGAATCTAGTTTGCAGAAAAGTACCTGTGTCGTGTTTGAATAATAAGCCTAGCTTTCCTCCTGTCTGAAAGGGATAGATTGTACCACATGACGTTTTAAGAGTACTAGGTCTTTGTCATCTACCTAAATATGTATGTGTGCCTAAAGGCTGTGGAGTTTATGTTTATTTCAATCAACAACATACTGGAGCAACCTTACTCTTAGATTAAAATATAGCTGGACCATTGGTGTGAAAGGTTTACATTCAGAATCAGCAGCAACTACAGGCAGCAGGCCTATATGTTACGAATCTGGAATTCATGGTTTTAGCTGCAGCTGTCTGGCCTGTCTTGGGCCAGGATTCTCAGGAGTCTCATGGGAGGTAATTGGCCATTTCCCTGCACTAGAGATGGTTGGATTACCAAATCACAATAAACTCTCAAATCCCCTATGTAGCACCAGTAATTGTAACTGGGAGAATTCAGTTGATTTTCACCTATTATGAACTAGTGATGTCTGACCATTTATCAAAAATAATAGACTGAGCCTCTGACATTACAAAACGATACAAATCAAGCACATTGATACACACTTTAGGTCATAATTCTTCTGTTTATGTAGTTTTATTAATTAATTAAAATGGCATTGCATGTGTCCAGCTGCAGAATTGCTTTGTATTTGATAAGGATCATTTGGCTTCCATGGGAGATTATTTTCTTTGGCTACATCTGTACCACAGGCTTTCTCTGAAGTGGCACCATAGGGCCTATATCTAGTAGTTGCTGTAGTTTGTAGACTTTAGTATGCTGCTCACAGTTCTTCTAAGCTTGTTATGCAATATACTTGTTTGTATATCATTTTGAAAGATGATGTAATAGCTTTAGTAAAGCTAGCATAGCAGATTACACTGTGAAAAGTCTTTCTGGACAGCACACCCAGTTAAATACTCGTTCTGCTCATAATTTGCAAACAAATTCACATAAAATAGCCCTCTAATATCCTTCCACCTTAAGCATTTTTCGTCATGGTGTTTGGTAGCAGTGTCTTGGTCATTGTATAGGTTCTTATTATTTGGCTCAGAATTCTGACAGGTGCTAGTGATTGTACAGTTCTTGAATGTTTTATAACCATGTGTGTGTGTGTGTGTTTGTGTGTGTGTGTGTGTGTTTGTTTGTGTGTGCGTGCGTGTTAGTGTGTGTGTGTGTGTGTGTGTGTGTGTGTGTATTTGTGTGTGTGTTTGTGTGTGTGTGTGTTTTTGTGTGGGTGCGTGTGTGTGTGCATGTGTGGATGTGTGTGTGTGTGGATGATAAACTTGAGGTGTCCTGTTGTGACGCCCACCATTTCATCCTGATCCACTCCAGGCTACGGTGAACAGACAAGGTGTGTTGCCTGGGTGAAAGGGTGATGAATGATGAAAGCCTGAAGTGCTTGGGTCAGCAATTTGTGGAGAACTCTTAGCATCGTTATAAAATCTTCTACAGAGGGGATATATGTTTTCACAGTATTAAATAACTTCTTGATAATGGAATCCTTTGGATTGTTTTGCTAATTGTGCATAATCAGTGGCCACTGAAATGTAATGAAGCTGTGCTTCATGAATCACGCTAATGATAACAGTAATAGCACTTTCATGTGAAAATGGAAAAATATGTAACTTTTGGATGATTTGAAGTCATTTGGCTTTACTGCACCCATATGGCAAACACCGTGGCTATGTTTGATCACAAATATCAGCTATCAGTATGCCTCTCTGTTTCTCATACAGTAATACTTATTGGACCCCCTCAAGCATGAATCTGTTAGAGGGTTTTGGTGCCACCACAGACGCCTGTCCCTCTCCATATGATGGTTGATATCACTTTCTGCAGCATGGACGCTGCAGTCATTATGGGAAAGTAATTATGTGGCTAGGGAGTGGTTGGAGCCTGAGGCACTAAGCACAGCACTGCCATCCAAGCATGGCACTGGGCTCCACTAGGCTGTGTTGGATTATATCACTCAGTGTAATGCTCACTGTCACTTCTCGCAGCAGACCTCAGCACTGGACCCAACTCCTCAGCTAAAACTAGATCCATTAGTCCAGTGATGGCTCCTGTAGTCCAGTTAGTTTAATTAGATAGCTTCACTGTTTGACATCTCTCCAGGAGCCTGGTGGAGTACTAGCTCTGCTCATCAATGACCAACTGACATTGTTTTTCTATTCTCTATTATCAGACCTCTTTAGATGTGCTCTGACCTCCGGCACTGTCTTTTACTGACTCCCTGGTTGCAGAAAAATGGCTGTCTTTCTGACTGTAGCCCCTGATATTTAGGAATGGAGGGTGAAATGAATATAATATGATTAGACAAGCTAAGTGAATCGGGCATATTCTCTGTTTTTTGGTGGTGACATGTAGCTTAGTAAAAAATGAAAGCATTTTTGGCTACCTTTCTGTTTCAAAGCTATCTTTGAAGTGATTGTAACTGTTTATCTGAGAGGATGTGGTGCAAATAATCTTAGGCTGGTTATTATTCTAACCCTGGAAACAGTCTGTGGACCATTCGGGGTGTTATATAAATGGATTTTAACTATGTTTGTGTGTTTATTTAGCTACCTTACCAGCTGATATACTAAGCCATAGCAGAGTCTAGTCCTGACCTGAGGATCACTAGCAAATACTCATTAAGAGTGGAACAGCGATCCATGCATCCATCAAAAGGATTTAAAAGAAAGTATTAATCCGGATTGAAAGCCACAGGATGGCTGGCTGTGCAGCACATCTGCAGTCACTGCCTTTGTGCCTCAATGTCTCAGATGTTTTGAGGGATACGTTTCTTTGAATCAAAGTGCCCGGGAGGTGACATTTTAGGAAGTTTATAAACTCTCTTTACGTTAGTCATGTCCAGACAGAACAACGAGACAAGCCCTTATTAAAATGTAATAGGATGTCATTTAAATATTTAATTCAGAAGCTATTTTACTTTGTCAGAAATACATTGGTTCTTATTCTTATTCTAATTCTGACTCCTTTCTCTAAGATGCATTTGTAGAAACAGCAGGTATAATGTGGCAGCTTGATAAATGTCTTCTCTATGGAGCTTTTCAAATGTACGTAGCCTACAACAGGAGAGTCATTTATAGGCACAAACACTCTGTAGGACTCATGCCAACATGGAATTTGGGAGGTTAGAATCCATTCTTCTCCACCGCCACCAAGCAGGATAGCATGAGATAGACATGGCTTTGGTGAAACCAGCATAGTGTTGCGGGTTGATTGTGAATGAATTCAAATGGGTTGAATGAGTCATTATGGCTAAGCATATTCCAGCTTCAGTGAAAACTGCATAGTCAGCTGGTCTCCATACCACAGCACCATTTCTTGAGTGGTCTATAGGGTCTTCATCTAGGGAGAAGGAGAGAGAGAGGTACGCAGAGTACTTATACCATGTATTCATTTGAACACATAATATTACTCGTCATACTGATGTCTAAAGTTTATGACATTTGAGGGAAATGTACCTTCTGTTTTTAAGTATCACCATTAAGCATTTGAGTAAATGTTCCCCTCTGTGATCGTGCCAGTGATGACAGCTGTTCCTGTCTTTGTTTTCCTCTTGTTAATAATTTAGCTTTTTTCAAAGCCCCTTCGGTTTCTGTTCATCCACCAAACAGCCTAATTGAGTCATGCAGCTCTAATGAGGATTTGGTAAGCTGTGGCTGTGTTTGTGTCTATTGGAATATATACCCAAACAAGCAAATCAGAAGAAACAAAACAGTATTGTGTCAAGTGTAAATAACCACTGATTGGTTCTTCCTTTAAAACAGCAAAGTAATCCCCTTTATCTGAACAATTTTGCAGGAGCATAATTGGTCATGCATGTCATCTTTGTTTTGGTCATATCCAATGTATCAGCTTAGCAGAGTGAAATAAGATTAAAAATGGGCAAGAGATACAGAGGGAAACCAGTGTGAGAGACATAGACTTGGACAGACTCTCCAAGTGTGACATTTTCAGGCTTGCAGTAAATAGCACCAAACGATATTCACAGCTGAGCAGCCACATATTAGAGTTACTGGTACAGTATGCGCAGCAGGGGAAAAAAACACAATGACCTCCAGAGCCTCATTTGTTTATTAAATGGCATTGACTCAACCAAAGGGCCTTGCTGAAATAGCATGTGTGCTACGAAATGCACCACCGTTTATCTATGTTTATATGCAAGCAGACAGGGGGGAAAAAACCAAGCGGAAGATCCACCTTTTCATCGATTATCCCTCCAGCGGGACACATATTCACTGAAGCCAGCCCTGCTTCTCTCAGCCAAACCTCCTGTCCCAGAACAGATGGAAACAGCACTGAAAATCCCAGTTGAGGGAGACGACCACACCACCTTAACGCAACAACAACAGCAGACTGAGCTGCTGAATGAAGCATTTACAAAGGATATGGGGCAAATGGGTAGGGGGGGGGGGGGGTTGCAGGAGAAAGGGATGCAGCAGGAGAGAGAGAAAGTACAAAAAAAGCAAAAGAGGTAGTGAAAAATGAGGAATTACGCCCCTTTTACAGCCTACAGGATGGTCGGAGCCAAATGGAGATTCACTGACATATTCATGTGATGCATGTGAGCTGGCTTAGAGCTCGCCTCCGGTGCAGGACAGAAAAGCAGAGGGAGAGAGAGAAGTGGTAAGGAAGAGAGAGATAGAGGAACAGTGAGGGAGGTGTACACACACAAATGCATCCCAGACTGATTAACACATGCCATTGTATCATCCTGGGGAAAGGAAAGCAGGAGCCATAGAATAAGAGAAAGCGGCACAAATTGTCACAGCAGAAAACGTAATTAGCATCCAAATGGTACGCGGCCACCCCTCATTTCATAGCAATGGCCACTGTTCTTCTGAAGAAAGTACAACAGTCTAATAGAAGGATAGGATCATCATTTAAAATAGCTGCTGCTCTCCCTTGGGATCAGCACTGGCTGCAGCCGGCTTTCCTCTGCACAAGAGGTGCAGAGGATGGTGAGAGAGAGAGAGAGGGAGGGAGGGAGAGAGAGAGGGAGGGAGGGAGGGAGAGAGGGAGTGAGAGCAGTGAAAAGAATGATGCAGGGCAAGGATGAAGTAGCACTACGCAGGATAGGGGAGAGTGAGGCGGCTGCGTGTTGAGCCGGATAGAGATAGGGTTATGTGATTTGGAAATGAGACTAAAAGGGTGGCTCGGAGATTGCGGTACTAATGATAGCATCAGACAACAGCAACAGAATTAAAATTGGCCTAAAGAACATCTCTGGCTCATCCTAATGCAAGCGCATCTCAAGCAAGCAAGAATAGGGCCAGTGCAGGGAGTCCATATCAATTGAACTTGTTTGTTCATAGCAAGACATTTCATCACACATTAGACAATATCTCTGACACATTTATTTGTTCTTATAGCTGTCAGGATTTATTGGCATGACATCATAAAAGCTGTCTTTCAACAACCTAATAGATCAGTAGTAATATTGCAATATTAATATCAATGTGTCTAATGTTGTGACACTCTGGTCAGACACATCTTGTGTTACTACAGTCTTTAACAATATGTGTTTTGAAGAAGTTTTTATTAATGTTTCACTATATAATATCTGTTTTAGACAACTGAAAGGTGACAACATATGGGTTTCTTCTATTATTTTATAAATTCTCCTATTTTTTTATATGACTATGTAGAAAATATATGTGTGAAGAAGATATTAGACTGACCTATCTTTGTAAGTTGTGTCTACTGTAATTGGGTGGATATCTGACTACACATCAATTCACTGAAGGACAAAAGATCCTACACTCCTATGTGCTTTGTCTTCTCTGGATTGCAGCGGACTCCGCCATCTCCTCGTTATCTTTATGTTGCATGTGTGACTGACCACTTGGACAATTCATTCTGAAGACCATCACAATGCCTCTGACTTGTCAGTTACATTGTTATAATTGAGGTATAACTGATGGCAACTTATAGCAGTTAAAATTGCAAATAATAAATTCTATTCACTATTTAGTGTGACTAGCCCTGAGGTCATAAATCGATAATTGGATTTCAATGCCTCGTTTGAAGGGGATATTTTGTGGCTCTTTTTTTGTGTTTATCACAAGCCACATGCAGCCTCTCTCTTTCATTTCTCTGCCACTGCTTACCTAGCCACACTCAGACCACAGCAGAATACTGAGGGCCTGAGCTGCACTCGTTCGCTTCATCAGAATCTTATGTTTGTCGTGTGTGTGTGTGTGTGTGTGTGTGTGTGTGTGTGTGGCTGATTCATTAACATTAAAAGCTCCTATCTCTCTTCTTCATATCTTTCCCCCTCTCTTCATTTAAATGTAATGGGAGTAGATTGGTCAGTCACTAATTGACCGCTCTCACTATCACATTGAAATAGGAATATTTAGGCATTTTAAACATTTCTTTAAGCCATTAAGATGGTTTTCGACCAGTAATGAATTGACCACAAAGAGAACATTTTGACAAAAGACTAGTCCACAATCGGTCCATTTTGATCTCAGGAAGTCCTCCACCAATTCTGGAGGAGAGCTCAGTGGCAGGGTTGGTCCTCATGCGTCCATCCTCATGACTGATATCCTATCAGCATGTCTGTGAATCTGGGACACTGAGAAATATGTTGTCATCAGTGCCTCCACATCAAACAGATGCGGAAAGGGAGTAGCCTAAAAGTCCCAAGAAGTCGGTCACTAATTGTAATCAAATTGTGTTTGTTAGGTGCATTACAGTAATCTTGTAACATTGGGGTGGTTTTTTAATGACAAAAAAATGGTGGGTATAGATTCATAATGAAACCCATTCTTAATCCACACTAATCCTGCTCTCAGCGGGATTCCCCTGGGATTATTATGTTCGGGATTTCACCACTTGCAGCCCACAGCAGTTAGGTCAGGTGTTTGTGGATGCAGTTATGAGGTCAGGTGTTTGTGGATGCATTTATGAGGTCAGGTGTTTGTGGATGCAGCTATGGATGCAGTAGCTAGTAGGAATGCACACAAATGATCAATGCATCTCTGTCTGGTTGTTTGCCAGTCCTTTGTGAACTCTTGTTCTGTTCTCTATGAGTCTCTCAACATGGTATAGAAAACAGTATCAGTATCAGTCTCATATCAGTCTCTGTGATAAGTGCACGTATAGGAGTTTTGCAAGTGCCTTGGCAAAGCCTGTTTTTAATTAGGGTCAGTGCAGTTGGTTTCTGCTTTTGTCAAAGTACAGTGTGAGTCATTTCCACGTATTTTGCGGTGAAGCACCTGCTCCCAGTTAATGCATCTGATACATTGTGGACTTTAATTTTCCCCCAGTTTTTTCCTCTACCCAGGGTGACCAGGGATGACCAGGGTGGTCTTCAAATACAACACTTTTGTGAACATAGATGTAGCTATGTGCAACACTTCATTCACTTAAAGCTTTGATTATACTCCATTGTTGAGTGGTTATGTAAGAAATATGTCCATATATTTATATACCTCACTGTGTATAGAGGAGCTTAATCCCCTAGAATCTAATCAAATGAAATGAGTCAGGTCAAAAGAAACAAATCTAGACAGTGTGTCTGCTGAGTTCTTAGATGGATGTAAACATTTTGCAATCAGTCCGTGGTGTTCTCGGGGGGATTGTGGGATGAGCATGATGTCTTTTGAGACACCATACTGTTCCATCTGCTTTATGAGATCCAGTGAGACTTGCTGTCTGTAGTAGTATAAATGATTCTGGTGTGGATGAATCTGTTGCATTCCTTTTCTATGATAGCACTCCTATTCAGTTGAAGAATGCATTCATTTAGTTTTGCATCAGCCTGAAAATAACACTAATATTGGTTTAAACACTAGTGGTCTAATCATAACTGTTTCTCTATAACCTCAGCATCTGAAATAGAGTGCTTTATTTTTCCAGTATGTCAGCATGTTTTAATGGCAGCTCATGGAGAGAAAACAGTGCTCTTGTGTGTGTGTGTGTGTGTGTGTGTGTGTGTGTGTGTGTGTGTGTGTGTGTGTGTGTGTGTGTGTGTGTGTGTGTTCATTTGCTGTAAGTGTGTTTGGCTTGCTGAATAAGCATCCACTAAAGAGGAAACCCAGGCTGTTGTGTCAGAAAGGCTGAGGGGTGGAATTGGGTGTCAACAAAAAAGGACCTTTTCCACCCTCCGTCATTTAACCTGAAAATTTAGTTAAAACTTTCACAGAGGTTTTCTTTAGTTTGGGAGAAATGCTGACTCTAGTTGGAAGGTTTGTTTAGTTCTTTATGACAGCCACGGAGCACCTCACTTATTCACTAAAGATTGAAGATATGGGAACTCATCAACCATTTATGGCAAACAATAATGAATAGTTTAAACAGTTTTGTGATGCTGTAAGACGCTCAGAAATTATATATATATATAGCCTCGGAAACATAGAGATGTCGAGCTATTTCCTCACTTGAAAGAGCTTTTGTGGACAAATAGGGTGAAGAGTTAAATGGCAATGATGTTATTACATACTTGTTAATCTGACTCCATTTGATTAATAATTTGTATCACCAATCAATTACCAAGTAACTAGTTTATCAGCTATGGAGGAGAATGGCATGGCACACTACGAGAATTGAAGATATATATTGGTAGGCATATTAACAATTTATTTAGCATTAAGCAGTAAAAGGAAAATGTAATCAATATCACTTCAGATGAAGGTAAAAGTAAACTCACATGTTTTTCTGTAACAAAGTAGCAAATGGTAGCAAAGAAAACTTAATCAATTCACAGAGGTAAACTTGACAAGTTAGAGATGACTGATACACCAGATAAAACAATACAAACCCAGAGATAGAGAAAGGGGGAGAGGGAAAGAGAGATAGACAGAGAGAGGGAGAGAGAGAAAGGGGGAAAAGAGAGAGACCCAGAGAAGAGGTCCAAGATGGAAAAGAAGAGAAGATGGGAAAAGAAGCCCCAAGATGGGAAATAAGAAGAGACCTGGAGGACCAGAGCCTCCACTTTTATCATTCACTTGGGCCACCCCCAACTCATCAGAGCCTCCACTTTTATCATCCACTTGGGCCACCCCCAACTCATCAGAGCCTTTGTTGTCTGAGGTGGATGGGTGTGGCCCAGGTGGATATCATAACTTTATGCTACAGTTTAATTCTTAATCTACAACTATGCACAGATAAGTTCAATTGTAATAAAAACATGATTAGACTGTTGCCCACATTACAAGTATTAATTCAAGATCAAACATGAATGTATTATTCACAACACATATTTACAGAGCAATACTGTATGATAATGAGGTTGGCCTATCTCACCATAAGACATCAAGTAGGCCCAGGACTGAGTTACCTCTCAGTAGAGGGGCCAGAACAAGGAGCAAATGGTCACTTTATGCATGAGCGGGTGTTGGGGATCTTTGGCCATGGCCAGCTAAGACAATACAAATCAAACACAGGCATCCACACATGTAAATTGAATGCAAAAGGCATTCTTTAGAAATGCATAAGGTTTGGGCAAAAGACGGGCCTTACAATGTTTTGTCCAATAATTGGCTTAAAAATTAAGAACATTAAAGCATTTCGTACAGTTCCACAATGCAGGCTATATCCAAGATGAAATATTGGTTCTAAAATTTGTATCACTAGTATAGCGATTACATATTTGCCAGTTGCTTTGACCCTGTTATGTTGAGCCACAATCTTTAAACTATTTTAAATTGCTTGTAATTATTTAATTATTTCATACTGGATAGGGTCTTTTAAGTATTGTTTGGACCTGTATGTTTAATGTGAACTTGTATGTGTTGGCAGGTGAACAAACAACAGCAGCAACAGATATGAGCAGTTACCTTTGGCTCATAGACAACAAGCAAGCTAATAATGATTATATTAAAATACCATTAAATAATATTATTAAAAAAGTAAACATTAAATAATGCTATTACTGCTATATTAGTAGTATTATGTGAAACATACATTTTAGAATACAAAATACCTTTTAGACACATATCTATTTCTCTACCCAACCCCACCTACGTTCCAAAGTCATAGCATGTGTGTCTGGTGTCACACTGTGGACAGACCCTTCAGCTTCAATGACAGGTCTCAGATTGGTTCCTGATAGGGCTGTGCTGTGCTTTATGATTCCACTGTGTCCTGGGAGTAATTCAGCCACGCCTTCACGCTGACAGCCCTAAGATGGCAGCCTGCCGACGGGGGCAGATGGGAGAGCATCCACCCCCACAGGCCGCTTTGTTACAAGCTCATTTGTTAACCGATGCCCAAGGACTCAATTTGGAACTGTGCGCTCCTCTCTGAATATACTGTAGGGCCAAGATTAACACACCTTTTCATGGTAGGGGAAACGGACTTACTGCGGGATAAGACTGGACCCCTTCACCCACCATTGCTGAAGTCATGATTTATGATGTCACAACATTATCTCCCCATCCTGTGTTTGCTTGAACTGTTTGCATTTGCATTCTGGCTACTTTCTCTTCACCTGCATGCTATGCCACTACGCCATCCTACCATTCTTATATGGATATTCTCATATGCAAAATGCTGATGATTTACAGAAAAGATTTACAGTCCCACAGTGATGCTCTTCTCCCCTTATATTTGCACATTTTCTGTGAAAACAAGGGTTCCTTGGATATTGGCATCGCACCAGATGATTGCAATTGTAATTTTGTATTCAAAAGCAGTTGTTTGACTCAAATCCAACTGTGCTCTGCTTTGTGACAAACCTAGAGATCCCTGTCTTGAATTGAAAACCCCTCTCTACCTATCAGCTGAAGCTGTCCCTAGGTCTTCAGGTTATGACACATCTGATGGAAAAAAATGAGCAATTTCATAACCAGAGAGGAAAAAAAACTGAAGAGCCCAAACTAATGAGTCAGTCATGGCAGAGCAGGCATCAGAGATGGCCGGGATATGTCAGCGGATGATTATCGTTCCTACCCTACCGTTCATTTCAATGGCATGCTTTTGCTCATTCCCCTCACTCATCTCCCGTTAGCATATTCATGAGATGTGCTGTTGAGCGCTAGCTGGGCCATATGAGAGGGTGCTGATTGGCTGAGCGAACGGTGGCAATTAGTCATGCGGAAAATGGAGCCCATGCTAGGAATCAGCCGGCAACACAGCGTGTGGCAAACACAGCACCAGCCAGGGTCAGGTGTGGCCCAGGCAGGAGCGTGTGCATCGGATGATACCATGTCCCATATGGACACTGGGATTTCCTCAAGGGCTCTGTAATTATACCATCCTCCATAAGAGTAGAATGTTCTAGTCTCTTCCTAACTTGATGTTATTTGAAGTTGTTATTTGAAGTTATTGATTTTAGTCTACTAATATTTTAATCTAAAGAAAATGAATAATGGATTTTCTATGGGGGTGCCTGCCTGAGGATCTGGGAATGTACCGGTAATATGTTTGGTATATTATGTTAACATAATTAACATCTAAAAAGCATGAAGTGGATTTTTCTCCACTTTCTTTTCTTTTTCTGTACTTTTACAAAAAATGAAGAATGAGTAGGAGGATCTGAAGGATAGCATCTTCCCTGTTAGGGATGCATTCAACATGCTCATTAAAAATAGGAATTAAGAATCCAGATCTCAGAAATATCAGATACACTACTGTATCTTCAAAGGAAAGATGACACTCAAACTATCTACATACAGACTTCAGACAGCTATTGCTAATTTGGATACATGAATGCATACATGAATCAGTAATGTAAGTAATACTGTATATACCTGGAGGTCGGTATGTAGGCTACATCACACAAAAATAGCATCAGCGTTTCCTTGCCCTGGACTCTGAATGCAACTCGTGTAGCTCATGTGTGTGGACTCATGAGGATCTCCATGTTGACAGGGATGTAGGAGTTCTTTATTAAAGGTGGCGTCTGGTGGTATCGACAGCCTCGTCAATACTCAGCTCAAGCTCTTCTCTGCAAATCAAGTGCTCTTCACGCCCACTGCTGCTGTTATGGCCACATCCATCCTACACTCACCAAGGGCTTAGGGCTGCACTATAATACCAACAGCCACCCTGGGGCTCACCATCCATCTTTTTCTCTGCTATCGGGCCCATCTGGCCTTGCCCATCCTTTACTGGAGTTGCAGGTCCTCTCTTGGGCCTACTCTGGGTGCTTGCCTTGAGCATGTCACCATGTCGCCAACGTTCTCTTGCGATCCTGTACTCTGCAGAAGGCTTATCGATATCTTACATCTTCTGCTGCATTTGTCAGTGCTCCACCGTGACCTTGCGTGTTACTTGCTAGCATTGCCTGCTAGCTTGGTTGTGTAACAAAACAACGTGCGAGTAGTGCAGTAATGAATGAAACTAGCACAGTGAAGCAAGTGATGCTGAAACAACCAAGTAGCCACAGCAAGTGGAAATATGTATTTGTTGGAGCACCTCAAGCCAGTTGATAAGAGCCTCTAGAGATCAATTGAATTCAGCCTTTTGTGTCATTAAAATGTGTTGAATGTGTTAATTCCCACTACAAATAATACAAAAAAAGATTCTATTATGTAGGATGAAAGTTAAGTATTACTGAGAAATATCTAAGCCAAGAATGAATAATTGGCATGTTTTGAAATTGATTGTGGTTATTTGGATTATTGGTGGCTTGGCAGCAGGGGCTTTCTTCAGCAAAGCTCTGCAAAGCAGCACACTGACCATTGACATATCACAGCTCAAAGTCCAGATCTGTTCCCACAGTTTCCAATTAGCCTGGCGTGCCAGAGAGGTTGCGAGCCATTGCCAAAATTGGCTGAGAAGCGAGTTGCTAAGAGAGTTTTGGTCGTCGTTGTTTTAATGAGCAGGCCGTTGCAGTGTGACCGAGACCCTCGGATCCTGAGTGCTGACTTCTCTCCATTAGACTGTGTGACTGTTATCTCAACCCGGGGTGATGTGGTGAGTTTTAATAACAGGCTCTCAGACACAGAGGTGTTGACTTAGTGTTCAGAAAATGTGTGACTGTGTTCCCAATGAGGTTCTCAGGTGCAGCTACACTACCTGTTAAACAGTCATTTAGAACGGCTCGAGTTGATGCCTCACGACTTATGTCACTAGCAAGACAAACATTAGCTAATCCATCCTAGAGATTCAGTACTATGTGTTAATTCTAAGGGTGCTACTATGCAATGCATTGCTATATATTGATTTTATTTTATGTTATGTTTTGAATACATTGGTTAGTGGAACCAATGCAGATTTAATAGAATGACACACTACTTTCTTCACATTGAAGAAAGGAGGCAAAAGGACCTTTTCTTTCTTCTTTCTTTCCTTCCTTCGTTTTCTTTCCAAACCGTTCCCTCTTCCTCTCTCACCTCCTCCTCCTCCTCCACCCCCTTCCTCTCTCTGCTAATCTGACAGCTGCATTGTCTTGCTCTCAGGGGATGTGTGTTGAAATGCTGCCACATCACTCTCTAAGCTCTTTACTGTGGAACAATCGGCCCTGACATTGCTGAAGTTTCCTCACTCTTTGATTGTGATCATTAGTCAAAGAGATGGGACCAAAAATGTCATTGTGCACCCCACTGGACTCCTGCATGCCAGCACTATGGTTACAGTGGTCTGCTATTCTAAAAATGACACTTCGAAATGGGTAGGAACCAGGAGTCCCACTTATGCCAAGCACAGTTAAAAAGTGTAAGGCCTGTGAATCATCATTACAGGCCACAATCTTCCTCTTCCTCATTCTCCTCTTCATCACCATGCCTCTGAAGCTGATAAAGACCTGTATGAAAGGTTTTTATATGAGTTGTGCTTCTCCCCGCAGCAGAAAAATAGCCCTCATGATAGAATTAAAGTATGGTGTCTCTCTCAAGGTTGCCCCACTAAAATGAATATTTAAAGGTTCCCTTCAGGTCCTCGTGAATAACTAAGACGCCTCCACGTGTTAGGAGCTCTCGTGTCGGTTCCTCTTGGGGAAAGAGAAGAAGCATGCTGTGAGGAGAGAAGGAAGTCATCAACAGGAATTAACATACTGACTAACTGACAACAACATCTTAACAATATCTTTTTGTATCAAATCAAATCTGTATTTTTGCTGTTGAAAATAACCTGAATTAAAATACAACAGCAGAAAAGGAGCTAGCATTGCCGTGTCGGCTTCCTGACATCTTATTTTGAGCTACATTATCACAAGTAGTTTTCAGTCGCATGTTTGTTGTCTTCTGAGTATGTGGGGGAGATAAATCAGTCAGCTTTCCCATTTTCTGTATTGTTGCATTTTATTAAAGCATGAGTAATGGATGTGTGTATAGCTGACAGAATTTAGTAATGATGTCTCAAAGCATAGATAGATTTGTCATCATAATACATAATTTTTTATATAGATTTGAATTATAGATTATTTGTCTGAATGAAAAAGCCTCTTAGGGAGCATGCAGAGTATGCGTTATGTCTTTTTGTATTCTCCTGCAGTCATACTAAGATCAATGTGTCGGTTTCCTATCTCTGCCATTGTGAATCATAGACTGACAAATTACTGCTGCTCAATGGCTAATTGGTGTTTTAAAATAGCTTACAATGAAAATGGGTCCATCTGATCGTTACAATGATGTGCCATTGAATTAATTGAAGTACATAAATGCATTAAATTCCATCTAGTAGTGTCTTTGAGAAAAGTAAGTGTTGCAATAACCACAATACACTTACTTTTAGCTCAGAGGATGTTCCTGGATGTTTGGACATATCATTGATATATTTGTATGTGTTTGTTTATGTTTTTCAGGTATTTATGAACAGACATTTCTTATATTACTGCAGTGAACCAATCCTGGATGTGAAGATTGCCTTTTGTCAGGTGTGTGTTCCATACAGGTAAAAAAGGTACAGTATTCATTCATTTCCATTCTGCCCCTCATTGATGGAGATCTGTTGCTGTTGGTGTAAGATGACTCCACTAGTGCCACCCGCTCTATAAGGACTGACCAACTGGTTTCACAGACATTATGCTCTTCATAATGCAGATTTAATGAGTTACTTATTAGCAATTAGCATTGTGTGTTTTTTGACCTTTTGACCTTTAAAATAATGGTGGTCCTTTTTTATCTCTTCCTGCACTATTGGAGTCATAAAAACATTCTGTTGTAAAACATTTGCTTATGTGGACCATTTAGGCCACCTTTACTATTCTTGTCTGTATTGCAGGCCACGATCACATGTTGAAATGACATTGTTTCACATGAATGATGTGTCATGTTATCTCTTCTATGTAAACTTCTATTCATGTCAGTGCCATGTAGAAGCTTATCATAAGGCACTGGTCTTGCCCCTGAGATGCATGGCACTGGCCCCTGGTAGAGATACAGCTGTGTTTCCATGCTCATGTACGCTGGATATTTTATGGATGCTGGATCCATCCAGCCCCTTCAAGCGTCACACAGCAGGCCATCGGAACGTATCCTCCTCTCTGTCTGGCTTAGTGTCACTGATGGCTTTATAACTGTGGCGAACGCATCGCCTTATCTTCTGTAGCTGGATCAGTCTGCTCTTATCAACCACACAGATCATAAGTCAGTAGCAGCTGTCTCCAGAACAGATCAGGCCCTCATCTTGTGTGTAAAGTCTTCATTTCCACCTCATGGTGCTTCAGTTCATCTTTTATGTATAGCTGACAACGCTGATGACCAGTAGATCAACAAAGTCCACTGTAGAGAAGAGATAGAATATTGTGCCTTGTGAGGGTTGAGCGATGACTGTAATCTGTGGCTAATAAAAGCTCTCTACAGCGCCCTCGGTCCCCACATCAAATTTGATATAGAAGATAGCAATTACTTTGAATCTTTGTTAATCAGGCTCAAATTAGCCTTGTCAGTTCCAGAGTCTATTGTTCCTCTGTAAGAAAGATGGGTCTCTTGGTAGATACGGGCTTAAAGCGCTGGAGAGGGCTCTCCTCTCTCCAACTCCCTATGCAGTGCTCGTAAGTCAGCTCGAAAGCTGCAGTCCTGCAACACTGTACATTCATACAGACGGGTCCCGTGCCTCTGCTCTAGGGCTTGTAGCATCCAAGCTTAGATAATGAATTTCTTCTCTACTGACCATGGACTGGCCAGCCATCCTAAGTCAGAGAGACTAGAGGACGGGCCAGAATCAGTGCAGAGATGAAGGCTTTCACCTCAGCCATAGTACCCTAAAGGGACATTAAGGCACTAGGAGATAATCAGTATAATGTATATGGGATTGTGCAAAGACTTGCGGGAGCATGCTAGGTTTTTTCTTCTTGAGTACTGTATGTTGAGGATAAATGGTCTGTTGTCCTTTTCTTTTTCAGCTCTTGCATTGCCTCAAATATCTTTTGTTTTATTGTCCTTTTTATATTATTTCCTATATTGTCACATTTTGGAAACACACAACAACAATACATGGATTTTCATCCTTGGCAGAAAACTAGACCTCTATCATTATTTCATTGATGGCTGCACTAGGTTAGCAGGTCACATTTCATCATCGTTTCATATGTACAATCAACAAAACAAGAACAAAATAAGCAAGAGGTTTAGAACACTTAACTGGTGCCAAACATTGTTGAATAGATAACAGTAGAATTCAAAGGTAAATACCAAAGATGGGAGCACAAAATTATTACTGAACATAAATTCTGTTATTATTCAATTCTAGGGACCTTACATAGTACATACCATAGGCAGATCAAATTCTCCCCACTTAAAAATCGTAAAATTCTATATGTGCATTTGAGTTTGAGTTGTTCATTTCTTATATTTCAATGACAGAATTGAATTATTAACCATAGTTATTCAAAATACTCTATGTGCCAGAGTGATTACATGAAGTATCAGTGTGTAGGAAGACACTGTATTAGTTCACATTATTATTTAACACCGCTATACAAAACCAGACAGGCAAGAGATGTGTTAAGTAACGTGTCCTCAATGTAAAATGATTCAATCTCTCTGTTTCTAAATTGCAGGACTTGTGATGGGCATGATTTACTCTTATAACATATACTGAACATTGCTTATTTTCTTTCTGCAGGGCTTTGGTAAACAAGTGGATGTGTCATACATCGGTAAACATTACAATATGAGCAAAAGCAAAGTGGACAACCAGTTCTACAGTGTGGAAGTGGGAGACTCTACCTTCACAGTCCTCAAACGCTACCAGAATCTAAAACCCATCGGCTCTGGGGCTCAGGGTATTGTATGGTGAGTGAACAGATTTCAAATGTTCCTGTGTTGTCAAATTTGGCACTGTTTACCATCCTTCCAAGGATTGAAAATGGTGTCTGATGTAGAGGATGTCACTGAAGCATTTTGGGCTTTAGATGTCAACCATGAGTGTGAATACAAAGAAGCGTGATTGTGACACAAATGCACTCGCTAGACGAAGTAATGAATTCTAAGTTGGAGTGGAATAAAGCTCATATGTGTCATAAATCACCTTCAGTGCACCAGGTCGCATGCAGAGAAGCCGAGGGCTTCGCCTAACCCTTCAGGCGTGAAGCGTTTTGCCAGTGAAAATGCCAGAGGGTCAGAAGCCCCCTTCCCCTGAGCCGTCACTCTGTGTGTGATGCGCCGCTATCAGCCCCGGTGACTGGAGCGCTGCTAGCTGACTGGCTGGCTGGCTGACGCAGAGGCGAGCGCGCCTTTGAAGCCATCTGTCACGGGGAGATCTGAGGCACCGCTGGGACGGAACCTGGGCGCCCCACCCGTCCTCTTCCGCGCGTCCCCCCCCCCCCCCCCCCCCTCGGCCGCCCCTTCTCCTGACTGATTCTGTAAATTGGTAAAGAAAGCAGGGAGGACAGGGACTGCTAATGCGGACGATCGAGCATGTTTGCAGGCTGCTGAAACCCAGTCTGGCGGACAGACAGGCCTGATCTAATTTGCCTCCATCCCCCAGTCCCAGGGTCACATGGTGTAGCATGGCCAGCTCGCTTATCATGACATAAAGCCAGCGATAATGCCCTTAGACAGGTCTGAATATCCCACATCAGTGCCACAAACAGCGCTATTTTGTCATGTTATATTATCATTGCATTCCATGTAGACCCATTAGGAACAGTGACATGTAAACAAAAAAAGATCTGTTTACATCAGGCCTGTAAGAAGCTGCCTCACCAGGGTTTTTGCTGCAATATGAAACAGTGTAAACAGCGATTTTCACTCATAATGTCTCATTTATAAGGCAGAGAGATGCATTGCAGTGGAGCAGTGTATAATCCTCAAAGCCCTCAGCAGCTGGTGCCAATTCTGTTTAGAGCCCTCCAGTTTACTCTCCAACCGTTCAGCTCATCATACCGTCCACCTGCCAGTTTTGGGTTGGAGTAAATATACCCTTTTCATGCTCTCCATGTTTTAGAAGAAGATCAATCAGAGGCATATTTACCAAGCCGTGCAGCAACGCATAGTGATATCCTCAAAATCAACATGCATTATGTAATCGGTTATATAATGTTGAAACATTTGCCTGTGAAACAAGAGGATGTGGTCAGAGTCCTGTACAGCGAGCTGTGAGGAGTGGCCACAGTCTCTGTTATCAGTCCACTCCAGCTACGGCCAGTGGATCTGTGCCTGGCCATGGTGATTATGGCCAAATGAACAAGCTCATAAACTGGGATGACAGAAGCCATGGTTTATTTTTATTACAAAAGCACGGAAGTGGGCTTTGGTGATGTGACCTCTCTGGAGTAGCTGTGAAGCTAGTGTCAAATGAATTAAGTTGTAAGGGCCTTTTCATTTCACCCTGTCAGCCAGTGTACGCATGCCTGCCAGTTTATTTGTTTCTATCAAATCCTGTCTTGTCGTCATGCTTGTGACTCTCATTTTAGCTTGGTGAAGTTTCTAACAAACTGGGTGGAACTCTCTGCCCCACTTACAGTAAGAGAATGGAGTGGACATTTTGGTAGTTCTCAGTAGTTCCTGATCTTTCAGTGAGGTTTTAATTTTGGCACCGTGCATTAGAATACCATGGCAGACGCACATGACATCATCCCTCACACAGACTGCGGTCCCTTCAGCCAAAAATATTATACTGAACACGGTGCTGTTTCCATGGACACCCATGCAAAAACAGCTCCCTCTTTAATGTATGGACACTCATACCCCATGCAAAAACATGATGGATCATTTAATTAATAAAGTCAGAGATCTCAAACTTTTGCTGATATATTTTATGAAAATAATTTTGTAATAATGCCAATAATAATTGGATTTTTTATTATTATTTTGAATCATGAGGAAAATAACTGTACTGTCGCAGGATGTGCAACAAGGTGTGTGTGTGTGTGTGTGTGTGTGTGTATGTGTCTTGGCACATATACACCTGTGGGGTGTGGGGCGAGGCAGGGTTTTTCCTCACCTGGCCCACCTGGTCGGCGTGTCTGAAGCTGACGCTCTCTAACAGAGCTACTGAAGCCATCTGGCCTTCATTCAGGGCTGCAGAGGGGTCAGTTCTGGCTCCACCCAAGCCACCACCCGCCCGCAACCTGGCTCCTCCTCCACTCCCCTCACAGCAAGGCCACTCCAGTCCACCCGTTTACTCCACAGCTTTGCACCATCTGTAGCGCAGACCCTCCAGAGGGGAGGGATCTGTGCACATTAGGTAGTTAGCCCTGGCTTTTTGTTTGTATGTGTGGCAGGTGTCTGATACAGAATAGCTTGGAGTGTTAATATTACAGTCTGCTTCATTTACTGTGAGTCCCATTTCCCCAATGCTAATATATCATGACACCACAAATGATGTTGGTTTTAAGACATCTTTGGAATCCTGCAGAGAAAAAATGCAGTTTGCTTTGCTGCTCTCATAGTGGAACTATTTCACCTTTTGAACCAACATTTTTTGTGATTTTGTTTATGATACACCACTGTTTTACTGTTGTTATAGTGGCCAAAAGCGTTCTGTCCAGGTGACATTTTGGCTGAGGGTTTAACAGGCATAATGTGGTTAGAAATGTTTTACTGGCCTTTGGCCATAATATCCCTTTATAGATCTATAAGACAGCTGCCATTTAATCTTACAGTCAACATGTTTTTTGTTAGCCCCGCAGCTCATGTCAAAGTCTCCAGTAGTCCACTCACATTACTAACCAGTCCTTCCCTTTAAACACAGGCAATGGCTGGTCCTTCTGGTTAGGTTCCTGACACATAGACATAAGATACAGACTCAGACGCACCTCACAACAAAGTGTAAATCACTCATACATGCTTTAAACGACTGGTTGTGGTTAAAGCAGGGGAATACCACCGAGGTGTTTCACAAAGGAAAATAATGTTAGGACGGTTTGAATATAGTTAAATTGTGCTTTGCATATCATTACTTAAAATGGTGTTCAAGGATACAGTACATGGCATTACCTTCCCTGAAAATAGACATTATATTGTCTCAGACATCCTGGATCAACTCTTCTGAATTATTGGACTGCTCCTGGCATCTCTCTGGCATGGCCCCAGGATGTGCTGTGCTGCTCGCAGCTTCTCTCAGATGAGCCATAGGAGGCGCTAGTGAGGCTAGAAGAAGGTGGGGTTCCAATGAGCAGATTTGGATGTTGTTTTTGCCTTTACCTGACTGCAGACAGATGACAGTAGCATGGTCTATCTCCCTCTCACACACAGAGCAGGCCTGACGTTGTCACCTCCCCATGACTGGAGCAGGGGACACGGCTGGCGCGTCTGCCTGTGTTTTTATGGCCATTGTTGTTGAATCACAGCTCCCTTTTGTCCTCCTTAATGAGTCAATTGAAGTGCTGATTAAAAGTTGTGTGCAAACTGTAATCATGTGATTATACGCTGATGGGATTTGATTTGTGTTCAGGGCGGCTGTGGTGCCTTGTTCTCTGCAAGCAGGCACACTATAATTTCCACTGGGTTGCTTTAGCGTGGCTGAAAATAACGGCCACTGGGTCTTTTATATTGCCCTGCAGAACTTCCCTCTGTGCCAGAGGAAACCCAGGGATAAACACACAGACACGCCCACCTCAATACCCTTTCACTTTCTTTTTCTCTCTTTCTCTCTCTCTGTCCAACCTCCACACCATTTCTCCCCCTCTTTCTTTATCAATCACACTAACACACACACACACACACACACACACACACACACACACACACCTATGCATACATGTACATGCATTCCCATGCTCTGATGCTTATGCTGTACAGTACACACATGGTGGCAGAGAGAGAGAGACAGAGAGAGAGAGAGAGAAAGAGGGAGAGAGGGAGTGGGCTGCTTGTTAGAGTGGTTTGTGCTGGTGCTGCTGAATTTTTCATGATTAGAAGTGGTGTCGGAGAGGAGAACGAGGGAGGGAGAGTGATGGTGGAGGAATGGGGGATGGATAGATGGAGAGAGAGGAGAAGTGAAGCAGAAGTGCTGTGCTCTCTCAATCCGCAGCTCCACATCTCCCGTGATGACTCAGGGAGCTGATTTTCTTCATAACAAAATAGCATTCATCAGCCAGCATAAGGTCTGAGGGCCAGCCGTCTTCTCCTACAATGGAGGGCTTCTCTGGGTCTCTGGTCTGAGTTAATGCTGCATAATGTTCTTCTGCAGTGAATGCAAATAATAAATCTATGTTAGATTTATAGATGATTATACCATGCCAGATTACTCCTCCATACTAAGATGTGTTGGAGAGGCTAATGATATTAAAATATGACACAGCAAACTGTCTCACATATAAATCCATATGGGCATGTTGCTGTTTGATGGTCAATTCTCTATTAACACAATAACCAAAATCATGACAGACAGATATGAGTTTGGACTCACTTTGGTTAGCTTGGTTAAGGTTTTTATCTCCTCTGTTTTTCATTCTTACCCTGTATCTACTTGCAGTGCTGGATATGATGCCGTACTGGACAGAAATGTGGCTATCAAGAAGCTCAGCAGACCCTTCCAGAACCAGACGCATGCGAAACGGGCCTACCGGGAACTGGTGCTTATGAAATGTGTCAATCACAAAAACGTAAGTGACTGATCAATAGTGACATTAGCCATCAGGAGTCAGCCAGCTGTAGTTTCCAGAGCGTAGTGTGTGTTTGCACAATCAACCGCATATACCTGTGTAATATTAAACATTTAATACATACATTTCATTAATGCTGGAAAATACTAGCTGTTTATTCAATGTAATCTTACCATAGCTGTTATACAATCAGGTACACAAATAGACAAGCAGGGTAGAGTCTGATAACTGTACAGTATGTGTGGGGATTTGAAAAGACAGAGAGGCCTGTGGATAAGTAGTGGGAATGGGTGAAAATCCAGTGTGAATACATGGTGGTTTGGCCATGACACCGGCTGGGTTTCTCTGTCTTTTTTTTTCAGGCTCTCTCCTTCTCATCTCCTTCTCATTTCCTTCTCATTCACCCCTTCTTTATTCCGTCTCCCTCTAACATTCCCCCTGCTTTTACTCTCAGTCTCCTTTTTTCCCCAGCCTCTCTTGTTCTCTCTCTCTCTCTCTCTCTCTCTCTCTCTCTCTGTCCCTCTCTTTATCAGCAGTGTCCTTCAGCAGGGTCATTCCCACCCAATCACACTGCTCTCTCACCCCCCCCCCCTCCCCCTCCTCCTCCATCTCCCTCTCCCCCCCTCCCCCTCCCTCTCCCCCCCCCCTCTCCCCCTCCCCCTCCTCCTCCCTCTCCCTCTCCCCCCTCCCTCTCCATCTCCCTCTGCTCTGGCCTGGTTGGTTGGCTGGTTAGTTTAGTGGAAAGCTGAGTGGAGGGAGGCAGAGCTGGTGCTGAGTATGGAGAGGAGAGGAGAGGAGAGGGGAGGAGAGGGGAGGGGAGGGGAGGAAAGGAGAGGAGAGGAGAGGAGAGGAGAGGAGAGGAGGGGAGAGCTACACCCAGGCACCCAGGAGGGGAGGGGAGGAGAGGAGAGGAGAGGAGAGGAGAGGAGAGGAGAGGAGAGGGGAGGAGAGGAGAGGAGAGGAGCTGCTGTTGCTGCTGCTGTGTGCCTGGGTGTAGCTGCCAGGCAGCAGTAGCAAACAGTGTTTGGTCAGTGGGGAGGTGTGCTGCTGCAAGATCATCTCCTGTTTGCTTTCTACTTGTTAGTGTTTAGTCAGTGGTGAGCTAAGATGGAGTTTAGTCAGCTCTAGTTAGACTGGGCTTTCACAAATGCTTGCACACAGACTCGTGGATTAGTGTGTGCTGAATTAGGCTTAATTTTTTCATATGATGTACCCACAGTAGATATTCTGAAAATGTGTGTTTATTCTCATGTCTGTCAAATATGCAGGCATATATTTGAGTAACTGGATTTCCAAATGAAAAGCAGTAATTAGATTTGAAAATGTAGCCATTACATCTCATGAACATAATTGAATTTCCCCTTCTCTTACAGATAATCAGCTTATTAAATGTTTTCACGCCACAGAAATCTTTAGAGGAGTTCCAGGATGTGTAAGTATACCATTCTACCATTGCTGAAACTCCTTTAACAGCATCTCACTTTTAATGTCGCATCACATTCCTGTAGCCTGCGCCACACATACGCGCCCCTGATCAGCCTCAGCCATTTTAGTAGCTGGGAACATGAGCCAGGGTGACTGTAAAGCATTACAGTGGAGTTTTCAAAATGAGGTCATGTATTATCACATGAGTCCATGAGATGGTTATAAAAAAAACCCACATCATGGAGACTTGTCTCTTATAAACCTACAGTGATATGTTACGTAACCACAGAAGAATAGCAAAAAAAAAAGAGTTATTTTCACTGTACACTGTAAGTGCAAGACTGCAATGCAAGCGTAATACTGTATGTTTACTACATAATGTCTATTACATATCTTCTTCTTCTGCCATGAATAATCATTGAGTATATGTGTATGTACAGTACTGTGTGAATCCTGCATCTAGAGTAGCAGTAGTCCGATGTCTGCTCACAGTTGTACAGGCTATGATTAATTCATGTTCTTGGGACTGATTTGTGAGTAATCTGAAATGCTGCAGAGAAATGGCGTTCATCCCCCAGGCTGGACTACTTCAACTGGGCCATGAAATAAGGGGATTCTTGCTTCACTGTAGCCTTTCCTCCGCTCCAGTGGGGAAGTGAGGGGGGGGGGGGGGGGCACACAGTTGAGCAGAGGCTCAGTCTTTGGCATATGAAGACACACACAGATGAGCTGAGGAACAGGAGAGGGTTCACCTGTCTTGTGCCTGATCAATGCTGTGTGCACAACAACACCTCCACATACAGCACTGAGTGGGTTGGACTGACCCTTGGGGTGAAACTGTATGCCAGGAGGTGTGTCTCTAGGTGTGTGTACCAGGGGTGTGTGTGTGTGTGTGTGTGTGTGTGTGTGTGTGTGTGTGTGTGTGTGTGTGTGTGTGTGTGTGTGTGTGTGTGTGTGACTGTGTCAGAACTGTGTGACTGTGTGTGTGTGTGACTGTGTGTGTGAGAGAGAGGAGAGAAGGGAGAGAGGGGAAGTGTGTATGTATGTGCGTGCTTGTGTTTATAGCGGAGACAAACCATCAATACGCCCTCACAAGGTGTTTGCTGTCACCGTTACGGATGCAGGAGGAGGTTGGTTGGGAATAGAAGAATCAATCATGGCTTTCACAGGCACCAAGTGTTACTGAGGAGAGACAGCTGAAAAACAGAGGCAGGGAAAAGAGAAGGAGAGAAAATGGCAAAAGTACATAAATGTATCCACCTAATGAGTTGCTTGAATTTCCCCTGGGGATCAATAAAGTATCTATTTATCTATCTATCTATCTATCTAGTTTGCCACTGCGTTCTCCCATTTCTTTAACTGAACAGTTGACATTGCCATTTTCTGAAATAGGGAATTTTTGATTTAAGGTGTTCTACTCTGGTATCAATGTACATACTAGTCTATCTTTGTTTTCAAGACATGCAGTCTATTGATGACATATTGATTAGCAACTGATTTAACCTACGGCTGTGTGGATGAACAATCCTACACTATTTAAAGGACGCATAAACATGACGTGTGAGGTTTCCATTTGTCAATACATATAAAACACATTTAGATTGTGTGAAACCATGTAGCAAACTATGAGCATATCACAAATGTCCTTGTTGTTCAGAATCACCCATGCTGAACTATCAGGGATGAGAATGAGGGGTCTCAGTGATGCGAGTGTGTAGTCTTTATTACAACGTGATAAATCTAGTCTGTCAGCACCTCCGGATAAAATGGCTGCCTCTCTGCTATCTGAGGTGGACTGACTATCATTAATCAATATAGACACTGTCACTTGGAACTGAAGAGTCGTATCACTGCATCGTCTCTGTGTTTCCTCTGAGATTTTAGTATTGTAGAGAGGAATATCATTGACATTATTGCTCATAATCACCATTCACAAGTGTCATTAGCATTAAGAGCATTTAGTGTTTGAAGTAGTTCTTGATAGGGATTTTGAATCATGTGCATCTTATTTCTATTAATTTATGTTATGCAATATTTTGTTTCATTTAGCGACAAATTATCATTTGTGAAATATAATGTGTGATTTATCTGATATTCACCGCCTCTGATAAAACTATGTTAAAACGTTGCAAGATATTTTCAGCAATTTCTAGATATCTCTACATGTGGCTCAGAGGTGTTGATTACCATGAGGAAAGAGTATATTAACAGCTGGATTAGTTGTCTTTTCGTGATGTGTGATCAGGTTTGCTGAATGAAAATTCTCCTTCTGTCCATGCCAGGTATCTGGTGATGGAGTTGATGGATGCCAACCTGTGCCAGGTGATTCAGATGGAACTCGACCATGAGAGAATGTCATACCTGCTCTACCAGATGCTCTGTGGCATCAAACACCTTCACTCAGCTGGCATCATACACAGGGTAAGGCACCACTTACCTGAAAGAGGAAGAGTGCTGAAAAGAGAGAAATAAATGCATCTATTCTCACGTCTCATATCCCCTCTGAATGCCCTCCACAGGATCTGAAACCTAGCAATATAGTAGTGAAGTCGGACTGCACGCTAAAGATCTTGGACTTTGGGCTGGCAAGGACCGCGGGCACGAGCTTTATGATGACGCCCTATGTGGTGACACGTTACTACAGAGCACCAGAGGTCATCCTGGGCATGGGCTACAAAGAGAATGGTAGGCCTGCAGTACCACTTGTGTGTAGTGTGGTGTGTTTTGGCCCATTAAGAGATCACATAACGTAGACACCATAGTGATATGCTGTTGTTGCATTTTTGACAATGTAGAGGGATTGACATGAATATTCTGAATCTGTGCCATTGTGATTGTTTTCTTTAAACCACCACAGAGCTAGGGCTTACTTTAAGGAATGTGAATGAATATAGCTTATTATTGAAGATTGAAGAAAGCCCGAAACCCACAGCTTTCAGAGCAGAACAACAGGCTCTTGTTTTCTCTCCCAGAATGCCAAGGGGGAAGTCACCTCCCAGTCTCTTTAGTGTTACTGCAAACGGTATAAACCTGTGTGTGAATGAAGCATTGGCAATGGAGCGGCCAGGCAGCTGTGCGACTGCCCAGCTCACTTAGTCTCATGCCCACACGTGTCTGCATGCTAACCTCCGCTGCGCCATAGTCCAACGCTGCTGCTCAATTAATACACTGGACCGAGGTCTGGCCAGGGATTGCTGGTGGCAGGGTTGCGGCAGGGGGGCTATAGATTTCCTGCCACCACTCTTGTCCCCTTAAGGGTCTCCATGGCTTGCTCTTTGATCGGTGCAATAGTCATTTGTCTGTGTGTTTGCACTGTCACTAGCACTAATTGTTTTTTTTGTCTGGCTTTGAATAACCATGGCTCTCTAATGACTCCTTGATCTGGCCTTTTTCTCTCTGTCTCTCTCCATGTCAGTACATTTCTCTGTCTGTCTCACGGATGCTAACCTCTGCCCTCCTCCTCTCCTCTTCCCTCTCTATGCCTGCAGTGGATATTTGGTCAGTAGGGTGCATAATGGGAGAAATGGTGCGCCACAAAATCCTCTTCCCTGGCCGGGACTGTATCCTTGCTCAGATGACTGCAGTATGAGCCATTGGTTTTAGCTTGTACAGTTTAAAGACATGTGCTACACATTCACTAAACATTGGGTTCACATACTACACATGGATCTGAAGACACATTACTCTTCACATATATGTAGGCTAGCACATACAGTATCTTGCTACATAATTCATTCTGCACAGTTCACTGTGGCCCTAGCATTTCTTTCCATCTGTTTTCCATCCAGGGCATACAGTGTGTTGCTCACTAAAAGTAGTCAGTCTAACCCTTGTCTTTAGTCTCCTATAGCCTGTATGCTAATCTAACCTGGCTAGCCTTTTTGCTTTGCTGCTTACTTTGTTGTAAGTTAATGTCACACAAACCTATTTTCAAATATGCATCATGGTTCTCCAGTGGTATGTCGTTAACATAATCTCACATGATCATGTGATATCAGTCTCTGGGTTTCTGATGTGGTAGCATACAAACTCTGACCCCAACTGCAACAACAAACTGCAAATGAATGGAACTGCATATGAAATCTTATCCTGATGCACCAAAGAAAAAAGAGTTTGCAGAGGCACTCTGAGGTTGAAAAAGTATAAAAAGCCTTTAATTCATCATGGCAAGAACTGGTTAAAAAAGCATGGACATTTATTTGTGTACTTTTATTACTTTCTCAACTGAAATCTATTTCTCTCTCTCTCTCTTTCTCACTTAGTGAGATGTCTCTTTGTTATTATTTTGCCAATTGTTTTTTTTTTTTCAACCTACTTGTTGTTAGTCACATGGTGTGTGACAATGGGAAGGCTCCACCCACTGAACACCTAAGGGTGTCCATTTTAAGCTTTGTTGTGCTTCCTGTTTCTATGCCCTGATGAAGGCCAATATGGCCGCAACACGTAGGCCCATGTGCTTTTAACCAGTTCTTGCCATGATGAATTAAAGGCTTTTTATACTTTTTCAACCTCAGAGTGCCTCTGCAAACTCTTTTTTCTTTGGATTCTCACTTCACCCGTCGCAGAAGAGCACCTGAGCAAGTAATTTTCTGAAGTCTCCTGAGCGCCCTAAGCCCTTTTGTGTCTTCTTATCCTGATGCAGTTCTGTCCCCATGATGGATGTGCACAGTTCACAGCCTTCTCTTGTTTGGTTAAACACTCCCGATAGCGCCGTGGATAACTCCCACTCTCCGGCTAATTTCCCATCCCCTTGTTGACACCGAGCATCTCTCTGCTCATCGGAATATTTATGAGTCATCTAATTGGGGAAGGTTCCGGAACCCCTCTCCTGGCGAGCCTCCACACATTCTGAGGTCATGAACCATAAGCCCCCGGTTACACTTCACAGGGAGGGTAGCTTCTACCCTCTCCCCATGGAGCAGCGTGTGCCGTTAATTAGAGTTTTAGAGCTCGGTGGGTGAGGCACAGGGAGGCAGTAAACAGGTTCTCTCTCCAGCAGTCATCACGACTACCTGAGTAGTTGAAGCTTTGGTGAAAACATCTCAAAAATGACAAATAAAATGGAAAAATATCATCTAATGAATCCTCACATGATACCCATGAAAACTGTTGAAGATGGATAGATCTGTCCTGCCATAACAGTATTCCATACAAATCAACACAGAGACGTGTGTGAGTCTGCATGTGGCATTGGCTCATCTCCCTGAAGTGTATTTTCATGATGCTAACACTGGTACTCCCACTACACAAGACAGAAATTGCTTCCCTGAAAGCTAAATGGCAGACAGAAGACTGATTAGTTCATTAAGGGACTAGGGTAAGGATTGTCATTTGTCTACTTCCTCTCTGTCTATTCTTTTATTGCATCTGGGCTCTAGCTGCATTGATCTGTGGACTAACATGGCTTATTGTGGGCTTCTTAGGTACTGATAAACACAAAGCAAATCTCACTGCGCGCTCTGTTTAAGTCATTAATCCCCCATAACTCTAAACTCTTTAACTCTATTGGCTAACTCTCTGACTTACGGTAGCCTGCAGTACTGTGGCCTTCAGTGCTTTGTGAAGGAAGGCTTGATTGTGCTGCTAAGCCTGGCTCTGCAATGAGGCATTGACTCAGCAGTGGCCATGATTTCTTAGTCTGAAAGGTTGCCAGGAGACTAAACGTAATAAGAATACCCTGAACAGAGTGGTACAGAACAGAACATTTCCCCTGTTAAGGCCGAGGTGCACAAGCATTCACCCAGGTGAACATTATACGGGGAAATGATTTCCACTGGTTCCTGAGCTGTTGTCAAGGGTGTAGGCTTCCAATGTGAAGAGAGGGTTTATTATTATAATTATAATAATGTACTACTGTTTCATTTTATTTCAATTCTGCCACCCATGGTGGTACAAATAATGCAATCTTTGAGGTGCAGGGAATGAATAACTTTAAAATAATGACTCTTCCCAGCTCTGAGTAATGTGCAGGCAGACAGAGGGGAGAGAAGGCTAATCATGAGGACGCAGGGAGCAGTATGATAACAGGATGCTGGCTAGTGACTCACTGAATCAGGCAAACGGGTTCAGTTATATCAGCACGGATGACATCTACATGACGTTCACAACTCTGACGCCTTTGCGTGGTGTGTTTGCACAGGCGATGCTTGTGTGAGTTTATGAGTGTGTTTGTTTGTGAGTATGTGTGTGTCTGTATACGGGAATGACATATGTACTGTAATGGTACATGTATGGAAGGTGCTTCCTGTGTTTGTGTGTGTGTGTGTGTGTGTGTGTGTAAGTGTGTGTGTGTGTGTGTGTGTGTGTGTGTGGGTGGGTGTGTTTGAGTGGGTGTGTAATGTCTGCACACTCTGTGGCTGTGGTTGCAGTGGACATGTGGTCAGTAGGCTGCATCTTTGGAGAGGTGATAAGAGGCACTGTGCTGTTTCCAGGCACCGACCGTATCCTTGCCACCTGAATCACCCTTCACCATCAGTGACATCATCCACATCTGTGCTCTCACTAAGGTGATGTTGACCCTCAAAAGCCAAAAACAGCTTAGATATTTGAAACAGATAATATGATTTATTGACAAGAGTTAAAAATCATTTTTTACTCCGCTGTAACATAGTGTATTTCAATGAAATAGCAGCTTTGATAAATATGACAAATCTATTCAGAGGCAAAGACAATACATATACTGAAATATGTGCTTTTTATATTTTAAATGCATTTTTATATTTTGTATAAATTTTTATATTTTATATTTGCATTTCTTTCTTCTTATCTCAAAGACATTGCACAGTCCATAGTAAGAAGCGAGGGAGGGGAGTAAAACTAAAAATTGACAGATGAATAGCATGAATGCTCCCGGATGCTGTTTTTCTGTTCTTTTTCCTGCATTGACTGGGCTTCCCAAAGACAAAGGAGGGGAAAATGGCGTTCCGTGAGGATGAGGTAATGAGTTCCGGGATGCCCTGGCGTCCGTTTGAACTGGCACCCCACTGTGAGAATATATTTGGGGGGGGGGGTGTCTGTCACATGACGCCCCAAGGGTAGCTAGGCTACCTCAGCTCCAACCCCCACCTCATGGTCTCACTCTCTTTGTTGCTAAGCATCTCTTTGAGATTGCTGGATGTGGCTCCGAGATTTCTATTGACTCCAAACCCAGTTTGCAATCTTATTCTACTTTCCCATTTCATGATTGTGGGCTCAGCGATTTAAGAATGCACAAGATGACTGTAATGGATCTCCTTGTGTATTCTATGTGATCATAGAAGGCAATTTAAAGGATACTCCTTCTCCTTTGTGGTGCCTTTGTTGCTTGGTGGCAGAGTGTGCTAAAGATCTCATGAATGTGCATTCTTTTTTATATCCCCTCACCTGGGAGATGGCCCTAATTTTAATAGCATACTGTATTTCAGGTGTTAATTAGGACATATTTCAGAGCAGGGGTGCAATTAAAATCTGTTCCACCAGCAGGACTGTGCCGCTTACGAGCGACACGGGTAGCCCCCGACATGGCACACAATTGTCGGAGGCTCCCTAAGAACTCTGGGAGATTTCTTAAAAGGCGTGAAGCCTGAAAACTTCGTCACAAAAGCGGCTTTTAAAAAGCCCTCTTTTTCCCAGTCGCCGCCTCCGCGGTCTCCACATTAGCATTGCAGATGAGTCCGGGAGAGGAGCGCAGTCCTGGACGCGGCCCAGTTTCCCCTGCTGGTCACGGGGCTCACCTGGGTCAGCCCAGCTGCTAATGAAAGCGAGAAATAGGTCACCAGGACCTGAGCTGAAATGCTGCTTCATGGACTCCACCTGATTATCAAGTGAAAAAAAAAGCCCCTGAAATGGAGGCTAGATTAAATTGAGCATGTGGCTTTTTACAAGGCCATTTCTGCTTCACTTGGAATCCATCACACGCTGTGGGTATAAGAATTATGTAGATTTGCCAATGCCCGCACCGCCACTGTGTTTGTTGACAAGCACATGTTGGCCAACAGAGCTGCCGTCCAGTCCTGATTTGGCTGTGTACATGACCTTGTTTGTAGCCCCAGGGCTATTCATCGCCCCATAATTGAATGGCCGAATGTGTGACAAATCTTTTCTAAAATCAAAGGCGTATCCCTGGGAAGAGGATAAACATTGTGCCAGTTTTGTTTGATGAATTGTTTATGAGTGTGTGTGTGTGTGTGTGTGTGTGTGTGTGTGTGTCTGTGTGTGTGTGTGTGTGTGTGTGTGTGTGTGTGTCTGTGTGTGTGTGTGTGTGTATGTGGTCTGTGTGCTCTGTTTGTTTGATTACATGCCCTGACCTTCTCCCTGTGCAGGGCTCATCAGGGTGATGGATGATGCAGAATCCAGCCTGTTGAGTGCCTCAAAATGCCCCTCATTGTGAACAGAATCGGCAGCGGCCCTCCTCTGTCATAACTTTGCTTCTTGACATGCAATGTGTTCTGTTAGGGACAGCGCACCAAACACTTGTCTCTAAGGCTCTGCTGTGAAGCCTCTCATGTTGCGATGTCCCTGAGAGTGTGCCTCTAAAGGCTGCATCAGTCTGCAGTCAAGCCCACCTTCTCTTGTGATGGAAGTGCCTACTCTGCTGAAATCCCTGAATACTGATTGGATGTGAAATTGCTCCGGGCTAACCACTGACATCAAGCCTTTGAGGTAGCCATCTTTGTGTGTGTGTGTGTGTGTGTGTGTGTGTGTGTGTGTGTGTGTGTGTGTGTGTGTGTGTGTGACTTGTGAGGGTATTTGGCTGCTAATAGTCCAAGAACACTTTACAAACTGCCTAAGCATGGAAATGGCAAACCAACTTTGGCCTGATGAACTTTTATAAACCGTGACAAACAGTTTCCTTTAATAGAGAGTCATTATTCTCTGTTTTTCCTTTTAATTACATTTTAGTTTGTAAATGGTTTGTGAAAGAAGAGATGGAACTGCAAGGGAATGCCATTAAGTATCACACAGCAAGTTTAGACTTATGCCATTTAGTTTAGATGGGCCAAGTCCATCATGTCAAGCTCTGTACCACACAATATCTCCCATCCCCCTCGGCCACATGAGGAAACAGGGCTACTCGGGCTGGGTTAAGTGGGTCAGCATTCAGTGGTAGTGAGCTTGGTCAGTACTGCTTGCATTTTCCTCAGCTAAGCCTTTCTCAGACATCGACCAGTGGAACAAGGTGATCGAGCAGCTGGGCACGCCGTCGCCAGAGTTCATGAAGAAGCTGCAGCCAACCGTGCGCAACTACGTGGAGAACAGGCCCAAATACGCAGGCCTCACCTTCCCCAAGCTCTTCCCCGACTGCTTGTTCCCTGCAGACTCTGAGCACAACAAACTCAAAGGTAAGTGTGTGTGTGTGTGTGTGTGTGTGTGTGTGTGTGTGTGTGTGTGTGTGTGTGATTTATTCTGTGTGCATAGCATGTCTGTGTTTTGCATGTATATGGGTGCCTTCAGTTAAGGTCTCTAAGACCTTACCACTCTCATTCAAAACATGTAGGGAAATATTGTTAGTCACGCTTAGATTACACCCATCAAAATTCCATCTGCTACATCAGGATGTGTATGTGTGTGTGTGTGTGTGTGTGCGTGTGCGTGTGTGTGTGTGTGTGTGTGAATGTGTTTGTGCATGCTTGTATGCCCTGGAGAGGAGAATGCTATAATTTTCTGGCGGTTTATGATGAAAGTGAGCTCCCATAAAGCTGGCTCACGAGGACTGTGGCTGATTGAAGGCCACAGGAGGTGACTGGAGAGTCTTTACAGTGAAATTGCTCACCGAAACTCATTCCTTCCAGGAAAGCAGGCATCATAAGTAAACGTTAAACAACCCATGGCCTCCTCCATTTGCACAAAACTAAATCATAACCCTTTATAACGACGGCTCGTATGTGTGGGGATCAGCGTAGGAATTTCACGGCGGCCACGACGGCCATGGCCGTCGTAGCCCCTTGCGTTGGCCGTGAAGCCCTTTGAAAATCATAGGTTTACAGGCCACGGTGGCCATGGTGCCCCCTTCTTTCTATATTCTGCTTTGTGTCCTACTAATAGCTAGGCCTATATAATTTTTATTTAGCCTGTGGCCTGTAATATTGTAAAATAATCTTAGCATTCACAGCGCAAATTAATGTAGTCTTTTACGCAGTGGAGAAAGTGACAGCGCAAGAAAGAAAGTGCGTCTAAATTCACCCATTCTTCTCAGTTGAACTACTATTTGAGAAGTAGCCTATTCATCACACAGACATCACAAGTATCACATGAAAGAGCTTTTTCTCAGCTTTTAAACGATGTTAGCCGATAATTGCTGTGTTGAACGGTTCGCGAGAAAAGTAAATAATATAATTCAATTTAATCATACATTCTACTGAAGGTTTTGCGTCCATGATCTCCCTACCCATTCATCTCGGTGGAATACTTCACGAACCCTTCTTTTAACACATGACAAACCACATATCAGAATAAACAGCAGACCTTACCGAACACAAAGGTGTAAAGCAGTCCCCTGTATAGTTAGCCGTTCCAGAGTAATCCAGTTTTGAATTTGCAGTAAATTTCAACATGCATGGATGTCTCCAAATTTGGGCTTTAAGTTTTACAATGTGTTTAAATTGTTCCACATGATTTCATAACGGGCCAAATACAAAATAAATGTTACAAATATCGCCTAGATATTGGTAAATCAGAGGACAGCTGACTAAGTGTTTGTGAAAGTAGCCTTAATGATCACAAAATGCTAAGCATGCATCTTGGCTATTTGAGTTTCTTAAAGCTGAGCTGTGCTTAAATTTAAATTGTTCAATACATGATTTCATAGCAGGCCAAATATAAAATAAATTTTATATATAGCCTAGATATCTGTTTTTATTAGATGATCAGATGATTTACAGTTATATGTAATATGTCATGTTTCATGTTTTTGTAATGTTTCATACAGTGATGCATGCAGGTCTATTGCAGTGAATAGGCTAAATACAACTTTGATCATTTTTATAGCCTACTACTGTATAGTTAACTTTGGCCTTGGTGCCCTGACATGTGGCCTTTGTGCCCCCCACCAAATATGCCCAACTGAAGGCCAAGTGGCCTTGCCCCCAGAATGGTGAAATTCCAAGTCTGGTGGGGATATAAAAAGATAGTAGAAAAAGTGTGGTCTGCACACTGCAACTGCTCCAAAATATAAACTTTATTAATTTATTATTTTGGAGCAGTTGCAGTGTGCAGACCACACTTTTTCTACTGTCTGATACTATTGTCTGGCACCTGCAGAAAAACTTTACTTTGGATGTGTGCACCCACTCTTCAAAACGGGATATAAAAAGATCCCCTCAAGATAATGAATCTCACTCTGGATCGTACTGTTGCTGATTCAACATGAGAGCTGAAGGCGAGCACCCTGATGCTATGGTGCTATGGCGCGCTCGTGTGTTCCGGCTGCCTGGGTCCCCCTGTGGAGACGTGGCTGTTACCGGAACTCACCCACCGCGTCCGAGATGCTCGGATGCCATGGTAGCGAGAGCATCACTGTGGGGAGGAGGAGGTGTAGGAGGAGGATGGGAAGAGAGGAGGAGGAGAAGAGGGAGGAAAAAAGACAGGAGCGGGGAGAGAGCAGGAACTCAGCATGTGTTTGTGTGTGTGTGTGTGTGTGTGTGTGTGTGTGTGTGTGTGTGTGTCTCTAGAGGGGATATGTGTTGCCACAGTCTGCCTTAGTGACTCAGAGGAGACGCCATTTTGGAGGCGGTCGGGTTGCGTGTGCTCTCGCTGCTGTCGCACTGACGCCTGGACGATGAGGGAAGCTTGCCTGTTACTAACAGGGCTATATATAGCCTGACAGGACGTAGGAGGGAAATCACACTGGGAGAGGAGGAGACATGAGAGGAGGGGAAAGGAGAGAGAGAGAGAGGGAGAGAGAGAGGGATGAAAAATATGCATGTCACTCTCCCGCAAGTTAAAGTCTAGACAGAAGAGGAGAAAAGAATTGCTGTGAGCTCCATGATAGATTCAAGATGCTTTTTCTACTTTCTTTTTCTAAGATGGTTATACGCCTCAGGTTTGACAAATCCCAGCTTATACATTTTCCAGCAGGATTCCTTTCAAATCTACAGTCTGTGTTTTATGTAGTAAACAAAGTGTTCATCATGTTCCCTCCTGTGCAGATGCACATACTCAAACACCAAATTCCCATATCCACACACACACACACACACAGTGTCAAGGCACTAGATTAATGATGATCTCATAGACTGAGCACTGTCTGAGTTCTCTCTCTCTCTCTCTCTCTCTCTCTCTCTCTCTCTCTCTCTCTCTCTCTCCTGCTCCCCACCTGCAGCGAGCCAGGCTCGAGACCTGCTGTCTAAGATGCTGATTATTGATCCTGCCAAGCGGATATCAGTGGATGAAGCCTTACAGCACCCCTACATCAATGTGTGGTACGACCCATCTGAGGTGGAGGCTGTGAGTATTGATTAATCTTCCTGGATGCAGCTCTTGCTCAGCTGGTGGCTCTGTGTCTTAATTTACTTACTTAGTCTACTTAGTATCACTGCTGAAGTAATCATTTGTATGAACATGCTGTATTTGTTTGTATACACCTGTATTTTGGCATTTGGTGCCACTTACTGTTACATGATAAAACATCATCAGTGCATCAGTATGTTAAGTGTTTTGTTTTGTAACTCTCATCTCATGTTTTGTTGCGTTGACTGTTTTCTTTTTTGTGTTTGCCCTCATGGAATGATCATTATTGCCACTCTGCACCTACATGTTTAGTTCCACTCAATTGTAAAGAATTAATAATGGTTAATTCATAATGATCAATTGTCAAATTAAGAATCTGATATTAATGCACAGTACACAGAGGGCCTCACAACTACACACATACACATACACACACACACACACACACACACTATCATGCACACTGACATGTCCAGATAGGTCATACCTTCACACACACACACTCACTCCCCCACTCGTAGAGCAGTGTTATTATTTACCATCTCCTCACTTATCTGAGGGTGTAGTAGACATCTGGAAACCTTCATCAGTAGGAGATGACTGAGGGTGGACAGGCCCTTTGGTAGCCTGTCCTATGTGATGACCATAGCGTTATACATACTGTGCATATAGGTGGTGTTTGGCCATTAATCTTCTACAGTACACCATCAGTAGCCTTTTTGATTGGACATTTGAAATGATTTAATCACACATTCTCACCATGAGAACAAACATTAACTGTGTATGTCTGAGTAACAATCTTAATCTGTCTGTTAACATCTGGTATTGGCTTGTGTTTATAGATTCCATTAATAGCATGCCGCATTATGTTGTGGAACAATATTTTTTAACAATATTTCTTAAAGTTGATCCTAGCCAAACTGACACACTGTGATATGAGCAAGGTTTGGTAAATGATGATGAGCACACTAGGCATGTTTTATGATCTTAACATTACCATTGGCCGTTTCCCTGAACACCTCTGCTGTTTTCTCCCTTTCTCTATCACTCATTTGCTGATGAAGGGGCGAGATCTCTTCCAAATATCAGTGGTAAATAATAACTGCTCCAAATGAACTGTATCATCTGCAGGCTCCTCACTTTCTTTTCTTCCTCCTGTCCTTATCCCTCCATCTTTTTCTCATTCCTCAGTTTCTTCTATAACATTACATCTTTTTTAATATCTTCCTTCCCCTACAGTAGAAGTCACACCTCATATTTTGTCTGTTATAGTGATTTCCAGGTTGTCCAAAATGTAATAGTCATGGGCAAATATGCTTAATATGCTTAAAATATCTCCCATAACATGTAAAGGAAAACAATAATGGCTTAACTCGGTGTACATACACTATTGCACAATTCCATTTAGGTGGTACTAATATCTTCCTCATATGTCCAGGTGTGTTGCACTGCATCCACCAGAAAATAGAGAAAATAGAATGTTTTCTAAGTGCAAAACAGACAAGCACTGAGCCGTTTAATAGCATTCCATTGCATTGCATTGTTTGTGACCATTTGTTCACTGTTTTAAAATAGCATGCTGTCAGCAGTTATGCTGCCTGCCTGATTGAACTGAAACCATGGAAACCTAGGACATCTGAAAATCAATTTAACACTGTTTTTAAATAAATATTTCATGTAAGATGAAGTTGTAATATGTCAGAGCAAGTCACTTCAGAAATGTAAAGAGCCTCTCTCCCTTTGTCCATGTCTCTCCTCACAGCCCCCTCCACAGATCTATGACAAGCAATTGGATGAAAGAGAACACTCCATTGATGAATGGAAAGGTAAACCTCCATTTCACATCCCACAAAATGCTCTATAGAATATACCAGTAATCGGTAATGTAATATCTTGACCCATCATTAAAGTATATCTTCTATTATTTTTTTTCAGATACAGTACAGTTATGAAATACATCTACTTTTAATTGTTAAATCAATCTTTCGTGCAGAGTAGCAAAACAGGGTGCTCACCGATAGCACCCCAGTATAGCATGCAAAAAAGAATGAGACATGCCGGGTGTGTTGACATGACTGTGAAATATGGATTTATTTTCCTCAGTTCCTTCTCTGTACAAACCAGCCTTGTATTGCTCAATGTGCCTCTTTCAGAGCTAATCTACAAAGAGGTGATGAACTTTGAGGAGAGAATGAAGAATGGAGTGGTGAAGGGACAGCCCTCTCCTTCAGGTACTCTCAGTGCATAACCTAATCCCTCTGTAAGTCACTTTAAACAATAATTGGGTTTCACGTGTACCAGAGACAACCATTGTGTGTTCCCATTTGTCCTTGTCTCCCCATTTTGTTTGATGTGGGACAACGCTAACTATACTGTAGGCACTTCTAGATGTTGTTAATGGTTTCAGACGTTTTAGTATAAAATAAGAAATTCTGCATAGGCATGTGTATAATTATTTACATAATGTTTATTGTAATGTATTATTAATATGATGTAGTCAAGTATGATGTAGTCATTACATATGAATTATATGTAATTGATATCAATTAACTGCCTTTCATTGAGACAAGAATACATTTTGCAATTTGTAATAAGTATCTCTATGTAAAATATATTTTCTGTTAGTTGCTCTTCAAACTAGCTTTAAATGGATAAAATATGTTTTGTGTATTGAGCTTATATTGTACTGTATTGCACTGGTATGTGTGTGTATGTATTTCATGTTAAATGTTGGAGTCCATCGGATGTTTCCCTTGATACCAAAGGGCACTGCCATTCATTTACTGTAGCTCCTAACTGGAAACCAATTGGTTCATCTAGCACAACAGTATTCAGTATTCAGTTGAAGCTAGGAGAGACCCTAGCCATACATTCAAAATGGGTGCATCTAAAAAAAAAGGAAACTTTGAATATATTGATTCATGTTGACGGCAAGTTACAGTTGAGCCACAGGACAGAAATTGGTCTTATCTATGGTCCACTTGGCCATGGATGTGCTGTGAAAGAGATTTGATTCAGCGTATCAGCTGAAGTGTAGAGGTTTGGTGATGCGGTGGTGGTGATACATTAGGCTACTCAAAGAAGGCAGGCAGATCTGATTAATGGTCCTGCATTCTGGGCTATGGCCAGTGGAGGGCAGTGTACTGCTTTGCAGGACAGAGGGGTGCATTGCATGGCTGCTCTCCAAAATTTCAGCAGCTCAGACGGAGGAAAGTCGATTGAAAGGCTACTGCTGCTGCTGCTGCTGCTGCTGCTGCTGCTGTCAGTGTTTACAGGAGGCTCGGTCTCAGCATTCTCCCCTCAGACACATTCCTCTGAGCACAGAGCAAGGATGAAAAAAATCTTTCAAAAGAGACAATGAATAAACTGCTTTCTCGCTTAGTAGTCTTGGGACATTTAATCTGCATTGTCTTTCATCTCTCTCTCTCTCTCTCTCTCTCTCTCTCTCTCTCTGTCTGTCGGTATATATCTATTTCACTCTTTCTCTCTCTTCCTCCCCTCTCCTTGTTCTTTTCAATTAAACAGATGGGTAGCACTTGTGCTGAGGAGAGCATACGCAATGCAGTTGGAGAGCCCTTGTGTGGCACGGCAGTATTTCACTCCTGTACTGTGTGTGTGTGTGTGTGTGTGTGTGTGTGTGTGTGTGTGTGTGTGTGTGTGTGTGTGTGTGTGTGTGTGTGTGTGTGTGTGTGTGTGTGTCTGTGTGTGTCTGTGTGCGTGTGTGTGCGTGTGCGTGTGTGTGTGTGTGTGTCTGTGTGCGTGTGTGTGTGTGTGCGTGTGTGTGTGTGTGTGTGTGTGTCTGTGTGTCTGTGTGTGTCTGTGTGTGTATGTATACATTTGGCCTACAGATTATAATTGCCCTGGCTAGGCTGAAAAAAGCTGCATGACTGGAAATCTATACTTAACACAGTGGTTGCTCTAGATGAAGGTACATTTGATAAGGGTAGGCTAGCACCACTCGCACAGCCTGAGGCGTGGGGGTTCACCACTGACCTGTAGACTCAGCTGATACCTGTCTGCAGAGGGATATTGGAGGAAGACATATTCAGTCCCATGTGTAGGCCTATGCTTCATAAATCTAACTACCAGGCTGTTGACAAATTGGCGTTGGTTGATGTAGCATAGTGCTCTGGTAAGCCTTGATTTCTTTTCTTGGTGTCAGTGTAAGAAGGGGAAAAAATATGTCCTGCAATCAATGCTGACCTCCTTTTAGGATGATGGAGGGGCTTGGCTTGGCTGGTAGAGTGCTTCTTAAACAAGTGTCTGGTGCAGCTGCACACATAGACTAGGGAGAGCTGTTCTCTGCCTCGGCCACGAGAGATGTCCTTTGTCCAAATGGCTAATCATTAATATTCCTATAAGCAAAAGTGATTATTTTAGTTCGGCAATGTTCATACTCTACTCTCTCTCTCCCTCTTGTTCTCATTCTCTCTCTTCTCTCTCTCTCTTTCTCTCTCTCTCTCTCTCTCTCTCTTTCTCTCTCTCTCTCTCTCTCTCTCTCTCTCTCCTTTTCTCTGCTCTCTTCTCAGCCCTGACTGGTCTTCTCTGTTCTCATGTGCCTCAGCAGCACTGGACATTCATGGCAGCATTAGTTAGTGCTGGGATGGCAGAGGACATTGTGGAGTATTCATCTTCCTCAGTGCCCCTCTCATCTTCACTTTCAAGAGGGCTGTTGAGCCGAGAGGCCGTTCAGACTTGCTTTAAACTCGCCTTTTTTTGCCACAGAGAAGCACTAAGTCAAAAGCCTGCGCCGTAATATCGTGATGACTGATAAATGTGCGTTTTATGGACGGAAGGCTACGGGACAGTTCTTGGCTTTCATTTGTTGGCTTCTGGCAGAGTGCCCCCCCCCCCTTCGGCTACTTTGGTCTCTGGACTGCGGAGTTGCCTGTCTCACAGACTATCACGTTCTGCTGGCAGAGCATGTTTCAGGGTCTGACTTTACTATGTGTGGGGTGGGGGACGAGAGAGAGAGAGAGAGAGAGAGAGAGAGAGGGAGAGAGAGAGAGAAAATGAGGGAGAAACATAAGATGGGTAGAAGGAGTGCAGCAGTGTGACAGCAAATAAAAAGCCTGTCGGCTACGGAGGAAATGTCTGCCCCTCCTCACTGGACTTTGCAAAAGAGCTGACCCTTTGTCTCTCTCCTCAAGCCCTCTGTAGTGGCCTCTGAAGTGGACATGACATGTGGACAGCATAGAGATGATAGGTTTCATCCTGTCCACTCCTCCTGCCTCGTGCTGTAGGAGTGCAGCCCTGTCCAGACTTGGTCATTCAGAAAGGATGATGTGCCACTGCTGCTGCTGCTGCTGGAGTTCAGGAGGAATGAGGCTATTTGGTCTGAATTAAAACCAGGCGCATGGTTGCTAGTCTGGACAGTGGAGATGGATGACCGCTGTCTCTTATGCAAAGGAGGAAAGGTCCTTTCTGCTGAACACAAGGAAGCAGAATTTATCTAGAGCACTTATCATGTCCTGCGCTTTTCATGATATGAAACATCTGCCCTTGTAGCGGTGGCATCTGTTAAAAGAATGGAAAAATAGCCCTATTCATCACTACAGCTTTTCTGTGTCAGGCGAATGGGGAAAGCTGTTAAGAATTGTGCTGGTGGTGTGACTCTTCTTTCTGTTGTTCTCCTTACTCAGAAAATCAGCTCCACCTAGTGGTCAAGGGCTGCTACTCATGTGGAACTGCAAGGAATTTCAAATTATTTTTTTAGAGGACAGAAGGGCACAACAGAAGAGTGGCACTTTGAATGCACATAGATACCTACTGCTTAGGAGCTCTCCATCAAGGTCCTCAAGGGCCAACATGTCTTACGCTGCGTACTTAAAGCAGATCCTCACTCTGTCTGAAGAGGGGTTGTAGGAATTAGAATGGAGTGGTCAAGATAGTCACTTAATGTGCCAATTCAGTGACTGTCGATAGAGGGTAAGTATCTGGACTGCAAATGACGCTTAAATAAACCAATGTCGCCTATTTCCAGGGCTCCCTGAGAAGTGATTGCAGTCTCAATGGTTCTCCCTAGGGAAACTATTAAAAAACGAACTGTTCTGATCTTAAATGCTACTTCCATGTAGGCCTACACTATCTGTATTCTGTGAAATTGGTGCAGATTGCACTGCTCTTTACTAAACACCCAATTTAATGGAATGAGAGGAACACGTCCTATGGACTCCATCATGAAACTCCCACGCTCATGTTCAGTCTGTGTACAGTCGTAGTGCTAGTCTGTAGTCTACCTACCTATTGTGTATTCATATGTGCTGTGTGTCTGTGCTTATGTGTGTGTGTGTGTGTGTGTGTGTGTGTTGGTGCATGTGTGTGTCTATGTGTGTAGCCTTTGCTGTGTGTTTATCTATGAGTTGTAGATCTGGTCTGAGCGTCTGGGCTGGGCACCCCTGTTCATTGTAACCTCGCCTGCTGTTGCTTCCCTTAGCACAGGTGCAGCCGTGAATGGCAGTGAGAGCCTCCCTCCCTCCTCCTCCGTCAACGATATCTCCTCCATGTCCACCGACCAGACCCTCGCCTCCGACACCGACAGCAGCCTGGAGACCTCCGCAGGACCCCTCGGGTGTTGCAGGTGACTAGCCGCCTGCCTGCGCAACCCCATGTTCTTCAGAAGGTGAAGTGCAAACCACATGAAAAAAAAAATGAAATCGACATCAAGAAGAAAAACAAAAATAGCGGAAAAAAGAGCAACGACATCGCCATCACGCAACGACCACTTAATGCTGATGAAAACAAAACGAAGAATTTGAAATTAAGAAACAAAAAAAATAAAAATGCCAAGCTTGCATTCTCATTCTAAAGTATAAATAATGTTTAATGTAACGAAACAGAACAACCTGATATGTATATTGATAAAACCCTGTAGTTGCTTTGCTTTCTATCTCTCTCCTCCTCCCTTGTATGGCATCCAATGAAAAAAAAAAAAAACCTAATTATACGCATCTCTCTGTAAAGTGTAAATTGACTGGCTGATAACTGATACCTTGCAAGCTTCTGTGCTTCACTCCGATGTGGCAAGGTGGGCCTTTTGAATTCATGACTACTGTACTATATTCTAGACCTCCACTCCTTTTCCCCCTGTGATGGTAATGCCAATCTGTGAGCCCCTCCTCGGGGCTGGAGCAGGTTGATGTGCTTGTTTGTGACTCCTATTGGGGAGTGCTCCAGGCTACGTGCTGAAGGACTCCCCCCATGTCTTCTTGTATATATGTAACTCTGTACAGCAGTAGGATACTCTTGTGTGGGACTGAAGGCCAGTATTGGACGTGTGTATTGCGCACCTTGCCACATCACCGCTTTGACCTTAGTTGACCTTGCCTGTAGTCTTGCATGATGGGGAGAAAAAAACTGAGCTCATTTTTTTTCTGACAACTACGTAGAGACACCCCTTTGTTTATATTCTCCTGTGAGCTTTTAGGGCCTGTGAGCCCGGACTGTGTGAGTGGTGGGGTGGGTGGGACAGGTGGGGTTGGGGGGTGATTTCACTTCAAATGGATGGACATGAGGATGAGCACCAGGGAATGCTGGAGGAGTGTGTGTGTGTGTGTGTGTGTGTGTGTGTGTGTGTGTGTGTGTGTGTGTGTGTGTGTGTGTGTGTGTTGCTGTCACTGGCTGAGTGTGGTTCATGATGGTTTCAGTAGCCCACTGCTTGTGTTTGTTAACTCCCACTGGCATTAGTGCCCCCTACTGGCCGAGCCACGGCCTTGCATGCCATTGCATCGTCACACCCCCCACAAGGGCAGTCAGTCCAGTTTCAGTGTCACAGTAACAGTAAGGAAAAGGACAGGAAAATGAAGGTGTGGTCACCTTTCTTGTGTGAGTGTGTGTGTGTGTGTGTGTGTGTGTGTGTGTGTGTGTGTGTGTGTGTGTGTGTGTGTGTTGTCTTTGTGTGTGTGTGTGTGTGTGTGTGTGTGTGTGTGTGTGTGTTTGTCTTTGTGTGTGTGTGTGTGTGTGTGTGTGTGTGTGTGTGTGTGTGTGTGTGTGTGTGTGCGCTCATTGGTGTATAGTAGGGGCAGACAGAAAGTGCAGGGCAGTGAAGTATTTACCTCATCTCTCAACCTCCGATGACTACAGCTTTTCATTCCATGTTTTCTCATACACACTCCTTGCTATGATTTCATCTCATTTGTGTGGTGTGTGCTTTGCTGTGAATCCCACCAGACTGACTACCTAAAACCAGAGAGGGGGGGGGGGGGGGGGGGGGGATTGTGGGGGGGTCGAGCTTCTCGACAGGACTTTTGTTTGTATTTATTGATCTGCTATTTATTCCTCAAGACTGAACCTGAGTTTGGGAAGTGCCTTTGAGATGATACAGTTTCCTCATTCTATAAGCTAAGCAGCAGCAGGGGCTGCGCAGTGCAGCACGGTGTGGGGGGGGGGGGGCGAGATTGGGTGAGAGAGAGCAGGGTGCTGAGTGGACAGGGGAGGAGGTGGGGGGGGGGGGGGGCGGAGGAAGGGGCCTGGCTAGGCTCTATTGCTCTGCAGCCCTCCACATCCACATGTGATGGCCACACCCTTCCTTTAGTCCAAACCAAACCTCACATGCCATTTGTATGGTTTACATGACAGACAATGTAGTTACTCTAACATAACACTTTAATGAACTCCAGCTTTGAAAACAAACACCACTTGTTTAGGTTGTAGGATTTCTTACAATAGTGTGGCCTGCACAGTCAAGTTATTTTTTTTTTCTGTTCATTTGATTTGACAATTTATGGAATCATTTTAATAAAGGGATAAAGTGCTCATGATTTATTTATTTGCTTGTTTGTTTGTTTGTTTGTTTGTTTTTGTTCTAAATATGAATGGAATTTACAATTTGGCTTTGTCATGCAATCTCATGTATTTACATATTGTTTTCCCATTGCGATGACATCCTTACTTATACACTGACAGATGTGACATGTCATATCATTAATATTAGTGTTGTTTCACCTACTTATTTAATCCTTTACTATTTCTAGTGTAATGTCTTTCCAAGTGTGCCATTATAGGCTATGGAATTTTTTATTTTTTCTCTTTGACTATGATGTCTACCGTAGGTCAAATCAATTGAAATATCATAGACTCAAGCACAGTTGAAAACATGAATGAGTTAATGACAGACAATGAGATTGATGAGACATCATTTTAGGCGACGGCAAGTTACATGTATGACATCCCTTCCCCTTTCTTTGCCTCCTGAAAGCACAGTTTTATCACCCGACAATCAGTTGCCATATTTAATTTTTCATGTATATCAAAATAAAGCTGTCCCACTAGTCTTATTTTTGCACCTTATTTTGATGATACAATTGTCATGGTAGCTGTTGTACTACACTAGCTGTCCAATACAGATAAATTGGCATTGTTTTGTTTTGTATGTTATGTTCTGTCATGGATGTTTATGTCAGAACAGGTCAGGAGACGCCGATGTCTTGGCACATAATAGGGTGATTATCAGAGATTCTCAGGTAGACTGCTGTTGTGTCTGTTTCCATGTGCTGTGGTTCGTGCAGCATATACCAGCTTGAACATCACCATTTGACACCACTCAACCATAACTTGTCTGATGCCTTTCCTTATAGTGCATGACCAATATACTGGCTTCTTAGATGTACAGTAGATACTATAGAGTTTTCTTCATTCAGAACAGCTAGAGAAGTATTAGTAATGTAGAATGTAAATCCACTATAAATGTGTAACGCCTAACTTGCCAAAATTGCTTCCAGACACATTTGTCAATGTACATACAGTTGAAAGCCCACTACAGATATACACTTCAATAGAGAGGAGGGGTCGCTATGAAGGGTCTCCAGGGTTGAGTGAGGTCTTTCTGCAGCAGCTACTGAACTTAAGAGATTTTAAAACAGGGTGGACGCTGTACTTGTTTTCTTTTCTTTTTTTAAAAAATTACAATAGCTGTCATTACAAAATAGTGGTCTTGTGAATTACTGAAATAAATGAGTGATGAGTTTGATGTATGATCATATGTTTTTTACAGGGCACTTTTTTTCTGAACGGGATTCCATACTGCCATCACTCTTATATGGTTTACTGTACACCCTTTTTGTTCAGGGTATGGAATTTTTTCCCCAAAACATGCCAGCTCTCAGCGGTGATACAGGCAGAGATTAAACGTTTTTAAAAATAGACTTTTTAAGATATATTTCAAAGATTAACAAGACATCATCTTGTAGTATCCTGGGGGGTGGGAAACATCATGCAGTTGAGTTATGTTACAGAACATGCCTGTTCCACATGCTCTTGTAGAGAGTAATGGCCACCAGTATTGAACTGGTAGAAATCATATGTCTTGCACAGCAAATGTGAAATGCTGCTTTGAAGGAAAAGCAGCACTAATCCTGGCTGTTAATTTGACCAATATGATGAAAAGCAGATGTGTGAACAAGGCATTGATTTCATCACTCAATATAGGAGCACCACACATGTTTACCTATCAAACAATTGATTTGTTTTCATACCACTTTGTATTTTGGCCTTTTCTTTTAAGAACTGATTAAAATTGTAACATATTTGTAATGCGGTACTGTTTGTATCTGTTGTGTAACAATATGATGGTTATAGTTTGTGAGTTTGAATTAGAAGGATGTACATTCACTGAATCTGATGGTTTGATGCTAAATATTTGGATTCAAAGGAAATTCAGAGTGTAACTACAGTACTTTGTGAATGAAGGCCTTTTTGTTATTGTTCAAGTCAAACAACCCATTGTTAAGACCTGTGCTGGTGTCATTAAAATGGGGTTGTGAAGATAAAGTAGACCGTCTAATAAGCTCTGTCATTGTGTAATTGGAAAATAGGCTAAGCGATCCTTCAAAGGGTCCTCTGAAAGAGGTCTGTCTGTCAGTCAATCTTGCTCAAGCAGACCAATCAGTCATGTAGGCTTAACCTGTCAGAATGCAGATTCATTTATCTGTGTTGATACAGACAACTACACATCTACTTTCTGATTTGTTGACCTTTCACAAAAAAGGCTCTTCTATTCAGACTCACAGCAATAGAAACTCTGTTCACATCAGAACTCATCATTCAATGCACTTAACCTTTTTTTGGTTTTAAGAAATCACGGTAGGGCAATAAACCAATCCTCTACATTTTTATTCTTAAGCCGGAGGTTGGATGTACGGGCTACATTAACCACAGCTCCTACAATCTAGTATAGATGATTTTATTAAACAGTAAAATCTGTTTTTTTTTTTCTAAATAGAAGGTGGTGTTTAATCCATTTCTCCTCCGTTCTCTTTCTTCTTCTCCTTCTCTTTTCTTCTTCTCCTTCTCTTTCTTCTTCTCCTTCTCGTTGTGCTGACTGTAAGCCATTTGTTGAGCTGTGAGGTTAAAACTGTCTGGTTCACTCTGCAACGCTCGATTTCCGTGTCTGAGGGCATCTCTGATCTCCAGGCTACTGTGAGATCAAACAAATAAACGCAAGAAAAGAAATGAGGTTAAAAAATCACTATAGGAAGCTCTTAAGCACTCAACATTTTAAAGGTACTGTGTATGTAAAAAAATCAAATATATGTATGTATGTGATTGAAAATAAACAACAGAACTGTTTGACCTTGGGAATGAGTGATATTCTTTCTTTCTGTGTCTTCTACATATATTTGATTTTGTTTTGTCCCACTGCATGTAGAGATAATTTCCAGTAGTTCGCTACAACACTCTCTCTCCCTCTCTCTTTCACACTCACAGCAGGTTTTCAGGGCAGGTATAATTAGACACTCCATCACCTCAAACACACACACACACACATAGCCATTACAGCCCTGCACCCAGTCCCCTACCCTAACGTATGTCTGCATAGCAACAGAGCATCTGCTACTAATCCACACTGTACGCTCACCCTGTATGGCCCCAACTGCAAGATGGAACTCAACTCAATTAGTTGTCTGTCCTGTCACACAAAATGATTTGTCCAAAAAGAGGGGAAACAGGTGCACTGGAGAGAAAATGTCCCGGTGAATTATTTTCTCTCCTGTTGCCATGGTGACCATGTTGCCAGTGCACCGACCCAGCTCTAAGGTAGTTTTGGATCACCCAGAATTGTGGATGGCTGTGACAGAAACTTCATATACATCTTATTTAGTCTCATGTTTTAGCCAGTCAACTGAACTTAAGAATGGTCTTTGGCAGAGCAGGACGGTTGTTTTCAGGTAAGACACTATCAGACAGCATCTTTGCTAAAACTGGATCCAGTATACTCAGTCCTCCTCTCCCTCTAGCAGAACAAAACATTCTAATCCTAAAATGCTAATTCCTAATTTGTGATTTTAAAAAGATAGTCTTAAATTCCGGTATGTAATACATATTTTGGACCTGTTTTTTGCAACACCTTTAGTGGTGGTCTTTGTGTAAACTATGGTAACCAAATATTGCTCCACTCCCTCCTGTAACATGCCCCCCTGAGTGAGGAATTCACAGCTTGGGTTAACATTGTCAGCTTTTCTTAAGCCTATTATCTCTCTCTGAAAGGTGTAGAATGAGAAGGCCTGGCTGCCTATGTACTCCGACTCTTTCTCTTTCTCTCTCCCTCACACACACACAGACACACACACACACACACACATTCAGGGACACTGTGCATCCTAATGCTGGTGCTCCATTGGGGCGTGCTAATGGACACTCCTTTTAGAAAGCGGAGGCTGCAGCACATGGCTGTTCGTCCGATGGGTGGACAAAAGCAACAGAAATCTCACAGTGGGCTCCTTAGTAACTGCTGCCTTGTGTGTCTGAGGAGGCACTTTTCATTGGAGACTCCTGTGAACACTCACACCTAAGCCAGTTTTCACGGCCATAATTCATTCAAACTGTAGAAGTACACTTTAGATGTGACATCTGCTCATCAACAAAAGGCATGTCATTTCAACATAACCCATTGCCATGTAATATATGTGGAAAATGCATTTCAATGTGTTGCAGTACTTAAAACAGGTTTCAATGTGAGAATCCAAGCAATCAGGTTAGACACACTCACACACACACACACACACACAGACACAATTGCACGTTTGCTTAACAGAGTTTGTAAGACAGAGTTTGTAAATGGATTGTTCACAGAATTTAATTTTCATTGCATGTGAATGCACTTCACTACAGCAGACTTAAACTTTTGGGTTGAGGAATTAAAAACATCCCTAGAAAGCAACAATCGCTCCCCGAATACATGTGCATGTTTCTTTGACACTGACAACAACAGCTCTTGATGTTCCAGTAAAACTACGACGAGTCAGCTCTTACCTTCACAGACTTTCATCATTACCTCTACACACACACACTTCTGCACTTGGGCCAAACCTTTACTGTCAAAGAACAAACAAACAGACAAAGAAAGCAACGTATCCCTCGGAGCGAATGAAAACCTGTCAGCATAGACAACAAAATGAAGTGATTTATAAAATATTTACAGGTTTTCTCTCTTCTGTTTTTGGTCATAAGGTGGGCTCAGTGGCACAGAGAGGATCGCCGCAGGGTGCTGATTTCCATCAATACACCACGAGGAAAATAAAAACAAACAGAACCAGCAACGAGCTCTTGTCAGTACCACAATGAAAATAAAAACATAAGTGCAAGGAAAAGCCTTGATATAAAATTGAAATGCAACATAAATTCTCAGTTTAAATACCAGACATACATTAAAATATTACTTTAGTTTAATTCTTTTTTACATACATATTTCTTCTGGACATTCAGAACATTGCTTTGCTCTATATACACAGGCAGATGCAGGACAACACGTGACAGAAACAAGATGTGGCGTACATGTTGGATTGGATCACAAAGATATATGTGGAGAAAAGTTCCTTTGGAGTCTCTCTCTCTCTCTAGCATAAGGCTCAGTCTACCACAGGTAGGCAGGTCACCACAGCCTCCTGACAACACGTATCCCCACAGTGCAACAGTCTGTGCACTTCTGTCCCACTGGAGCCAATATGGCACTGTCCTTCTGCTTTTTGTCTTCTGAAAAAGTACTGGATCACAATAGTCTTGGGTCCAGATGGTACAGTCCAACTGTCTCTCCCCCCTCTACTGGATCCAGATGGTGTTGGCGCGGTCCGGTCGGCGTGGGTCAGCTGTGAGGTCGCCGAAGGTGGAGAAGAACTGCTCCATCTCTTTCTGCAGCATCTCGTTCCTCTTCTCGGCGTCCTCCTTGGCTCGCTCGGCGTTGCGCAGCTTGATCTCCACCATGGTGTACTTCTTCCTCTCCTGGTCCAGCTCCTCGTGAAGGTTCACCATCTCAGTCTCCAGCTCCAGGTTGCGCTGCTCAAGACTACCACAGAGACAGTCAAAACAGTTAGATATGAGAGTCAAAAATTGTTAGATATGTGCTAGATATCTAACGATCTACCACTGTCCAGATCCCACAGAAATACCTGGCCCGCCTTTTCTTCATACTCTTGTCAATGTAGAATTTTAAGATCCAAATCTCAGCACTGCCTATCTAAGCCTGAATGCTGCTCTCATTATGCTCTATGTGAGAAAAGTGCTATATAAATAAATGTTATTATTTATTATTATGATCATTATTATTAGTGTAGTGTGCTAGAGCGTGTGTGTGTACCTCTTTATCCGAGCCTCATACTCGCTCTTCTGCTTGACCATCTCCTGCTTGAGGCTGGCCACCAGGCTGTGCAGGGCGCTGTGGTTGCTGGGCCCGTTGCTGGGCACGAACGTCTCGCTGTTGTCGCTGCTGCTGGTGCCGCGGCTGCCCCGGCCGTTCCCACTGCCCGCGCTTCCGTTGGGCCGCTCGCCGCCCAGAGTCAGGCCGCCGCCGCCGCCGCTGCCCCCCTCCTCCTGCGAGGGCCCGTCCAGCATGGCGTCATCAAAGTGGGCGCCGTAGAAGTCCTGCTCGGGGCAGGTGGTGGTGGACGAACGGCAGGACGTGGAGTTGTCCGGCAGCGAGATCTCGCAGGACGACGTGGACCAGGTGGCGCTGTCCACGCTTTGCTTGTCCTCGCAGCTGCTGCTCAGGCAGGAGGA
>NC_055969.1:27996769-28001769 GCF_018492685.1 Alosa sapidissima
ACTATACAGATCTACATCAAAAGATGGATGATCTGGCAAGATGTGAACTTTACCACAACACATTTCATAGTAGCAGACAAAGCAGATTTGACCTACTTTCACACATTAAACAAGTAGCAAACATGCTAGAATATATTTATGGTGTTGTAAACCTGCTATGAAAACAGTTGCAGAGGGTATAATTAACTGCTCGATTGGGAATACCACATTTTCATTCCATTCCATGAATCCACACACAGTCAGCTGACTGAATATGGTTCACCCGTTGAATGGGTTACCCATACCCATGGGACATAGACTTATCATTTTATTTTTTTATTTTTTTTATAAGTCTACACTTACACTTTTAAACATAGCAAGGCTGTAAGTGAAACTCTAACTTCCAGTGCTGAGTAAGAAGGCTGCCATGTGAAACCCAGCCAACACAAGGTGATTATTGAACAGAATAAAACAGAATTAGCTTTACTCAAGAAGTCAATAGCATTTACACATTTCTTAAGGTGATTTACTAATGTGCCATTATCGATTCCAAAGTCATTGTATGCCACTCACACAACAGTCTTAAACTACATACTCTGAAGTTAACGGTCAAAGCTCACTCATAGAGGCGCATTGAGTGCCCTGACAGCAGTTCAGGATGAGAGCATGTGCTGCACAATAAATGGCACACTAATGTAGTGTAGCCCTGGCCACTCCACAGCTCTCCTCCTCCACAGCTGTGGGATTAGTGTGAAATCAGGCAGAAAGGCCAGTGGGGAGAAAAAGACTCTTCCTTGTAACTGGCATGCAGGCTGACCAAAAAAAAAAAAAAAAAAAACACTGAGAAAGAGGGGGGAAAAAATCCGAGGAACATCAAAGTGAACAGAGTGCGGATAAGGGCTCTGACTTTCTGATCTAAATCCAACGGCCATTTGACTTTTCCTCCCTGCCATGATTCAGGGCACTGGGCCAGAGAATGTATATGCCCGATGCAGTCAGCTTGAGGAACGAGACCCGATTAAAATCTGACTTCCTGCTTTAACCCCGTTTCACTCCCTCTCTTGCCTTTTGTCTGTGTCACTCTGTTCAAACAGGCCCCAGTGAGGGTGGGGGGGGGGGGGAAAGTATGATTCACATTTTAAGGGGCTCATGTGGCTGGCACACAAGAGGGGATTAAGGCAGCCTTCCTGCAAGCTTGGGATCTGCATAACTTTCCGGTTCTCGGACACAGACAAACGCTGCACATGTGGTACGATATGGTACAAATCCAAATAAGCCGCAGGGATGGGCCGATTCAAAATCTGTCTCACACCAGCATGCATCCATGTTGCTTGATATTCCACCCTGTGCTTCTTTTGTGCATTAGCTGCATAACTTACACTAAACACAGAGGAGCCTGAAAATAATATGGACATCCTGTCCCATTTGCTCTCTAAAGGTGATTTAACAACACTTATTTCACCACCACAATAATACGCACTCACCCCGTCTGTAGCCCACACAACTTCGGATTTTCCGATAGATCCTTCGATTGATAAAGTTCTGATATGCCAGAGTGCTGGAGACGCTGCTTCTAAACTCTCGACGTTCCAACATCTTCCGCCCCTGAGTCTCCAGTCTCCTGAGTGATGCTCCAGACCTCTCAGGATGTGGCTGAGGCAGGAAACAGTGACAAAGCCATCCACCAGGAGCCACAGTCACTCAGCCAACGCTTGTGCAGCTCGCTTTAGCAGATCTGCTGTGAGGCCCCAGAGGAATGCGTCTGAATGACAGCGGCAGCATCGCAGACACTCTGGAGAGCAATCTCAGCCCGGGAACGTCTTCTGCTCTCGCTATCTCGCAGATATCCAGGGACACGGCTGCGCTTTTATGTTGCAGAGCTCATTTAAGCAGATCTTGGTTAGCACTTTGGTAAACATTCCAACAGCAATCTGAGCCAGGGATGTGCAGACGTAAAGTCTTCTGCTAGTTTGTTGAACTGAAAGTGTCTATTCCCTGCACCCAAAATATAGCTCATGTCCTGTGGGCATATTATAAAATAAATGTGCTAAATGGACCAGATGAAAGTAAACATTTCCCAGCCTTTCAAAAAATCTAAAAATAGCCCCAACATGGAAAAAATGTCCTCAGGTCAGATGAGTTTCAACATCGTAAGATTCTGGACTGATGATGAGTCACTCTTCCTGAAACTCAGACTCCTGTGGCCTGTTGCTTCCTCCAAGTCCAGCTGACCTACACACAGTCCATGAAAAGGACAGAGAGGTACTGAATGTCTTTCAAGTTTTGTCATGTCATACACTGATGGTCAGAGATGTTGATGACCATCAGTCTTTAGTCCTCAGTCCTTATCTGCTCCAGGGAGCCGTCCTCTCCGATCTTCTGCTCCGCTCGATGAGAGCAAATGCAAAACTTTCCTTCAAAATGAGGGCACATACATACTCCCATAACTCACACTTCTAATCTGTGAAGGCTCGTCTAGACTGTGGGGGTGAAAGGCAGAAGCAGAGGGGAAAAAAACACTGGCAGGCGTGTTCTGAGGTTTTGTCCAGAGGAGAAGGAGCAGAAGGAGGAGGAACAGGAGGAGAAAGAGGAGGGGGAGGAGGAGGAGGAAGAGGAGAGCTGGAGGTCTGTCAGGCCAGCGCTCGGCACAATGATTCGACCCTGTGGTATTGTGTAAAGGTTATGGCTAAGCCAAGCCCCCTACAACTCCAGGCGGATGTTGGCAAAGCCCTTAAGCCTTTAGAGTTAGCATTTGATGTGGCTACTCTCAAGTCGGCCATAACTCCCCCCTTCAACTCATAGTGGAGCCATTCTGTGTGAACAGTAAATCCAGGCCACAGTGCTCCCTTCTGAATATCCACAGTCAAGTGTTCAGCCATGTCTCGCTCAGGATTCCAAACACACATCAACAGCTTCATACATCAAGCTGTAAGGATGCTGAACTCTCTCCCTCCTCTCCCCCCTCCACCCTCAGCTACATAACATCCTGGACATTGGACCCACAATGGCCGCGTGCACTACTCCACTTGCACACTTGCACACTTGTACACTTTACAACTTGTTGTTGTTGTCCTGAAAACACAACACATCTGCTGCTCTTACATAACTTGCACCACTATGTCACTTTCTTTCTTACTTAGGTCAAACAGAACTACACAAGCCTTTTATTGGCCTGACTTTGCACTAGTATTTTATTGACTGTCTATGCACAATTTTCAACCAAATTTTGCTGCTCTTATTTTTTTCATTATTATATGTGCCCTCTTATTTACTTACTTTTTTGTTTACTTGAATGTTATGTTTGTCTGTGGACTTAAATTGGTAAAATATGTCTTGTCTTCACCGTGGGATAGTGAGAAACGTAATTTCGATCTCTTTGTATGTCTGGAACATGTGAAGAAATTGACAATAAAGCTGACTTTGACTTTGACTTTGACATCACGTTTTCTTCAACACAAGCACATCCACTGACATACAGCACATGGTGAACAATGAGAAGACACATGACCTATAATAAGACAGATCATTACTTTATAACTCCACTGCAGATATTACTTTATAACTCCAGTAATACTGTCACCACCCCAAAATGAAAACCGGATAACAATAAATGAAGGCTGCCAATCAAGTATATTCTTAATCCCTTTGGATGATTGGAACTGCTCGAGTGAACACTGTGTCCTTATTTTCTATTTTTTTTCTATTTCCTTGAAAAGATTAGAAATGTCAACAGCAGCAAATATAAGGTAGGGCAATGGTGCCTGGTAGCATTACAAGGGGCTGTATGCAGTTTGGCGGGCAGCAGCCCTGAGCTAAAGCTGTAGCCGACTCAAATACTGGTCAAGGTGAACTTAGAGTCAGGGTTCCCACACCTTGGTTAAGATCAAATTCAAGGACCTTTCAAGGACTTTCCAGACCCAATATCCTCAAATTCAAGGACCTAATGTGTCGATACATTTCAAGCGCAGGCATGGTTAAATCATGTTACCTCAACAGACCAAGGATACCTTGTCACAGTTTTCTTTTATTTTTGGTCATATGACAAATGGTAGGCCTATTCTATTTTTCATGTTTGTATTTTGCATAAAACTGAGCTGAAATAAACTTTCTAAACAAGTTAAACTTGTTACCATGAACCTGTTGGTTTATTCATCAATATGTTAAATTAAATATTTGGGCAACAAACACTACACGCGGGAAACACGCAGAAATCACGCTGGCCGTGTAGTTCTAACCAACGTAAATCAGGCATACGCATAGGATATCGACAGAAGTGGTGGCGAAATAATGGAAACATGTTAATAAGCGGATGGAATTATATGGAATTTTTTCCTCAAAACGAAATTCAAGGACTTTCAAGGACCTCCATTTATTTATGTCTGTTTTCAAAAATGAATTTTTTTTTCAGATTCACAAACTTTCAAGGATTTCAAGGACCCGTGGAACCCTGTAGAGTAGTGTCTGTGGAGCAGAGAGAACCATTAATATTCGATTGTGTGCGTTGGAGGCAAAATGGTCCTCAGTCAGTGGTATCGACCGAGGCCACTTCAGAAACGTTCAAGTCAATACTCAATTAACAATGAGGAAGTATTTTTGTAAAGGTCAGCATAGCACCAGGAAAAGAAAAGAAATCAAGAAAAACACAAGAAAATAATTAAATGTGTGCAAAAAAGGTGAGATGCATAAAAAAACACTACAGAGAGCAGTTATCTGAATAGCCTTGTACAACATTAACTGCCAATGAATAAATAAATGCAATTATACTGTGGCGAGACTCAGTGTTGTGGTGATCAGTGGAGCATGAGGTGATGATGGCGTGGCTGCAGGCTGTAAATCGGAGGCCAAATGGGGAGGAGATGAGATGGGGGGGTAGGGGGGGGGGGCAGGGGGGTGAGAGAGGGCCACAGGTGTGCAGAGACTGGGTGGCCCTCCAGCACAATGGAAACTGGAGACCTGAGTTATTGTCTACTGCTGACTCAGGGGTGGCCTTTGACCTGAGGACAGGTCATCAGAACTTCACT
>NC_055969.1:28006769-28044269 GCF_018492685.1 Alosa sapidissima
CTATTCATCCATTCATCTAATGATCTAATGGCGATGTTTGGTTATGTCTTTCTGACAGGTCAAAACAGTTCGTCTGGATCATTTACAGAACATGAATGAGGGTGTAAACAGTATGTGCAAGAGGATCAAAACAATGTGGATCACTGTAGGCTATAAACACTCCTCTAACTGTGTTTATCAACATGCATGCCGATGATCTTGAGTCTGCCCTGAAGTGCAGTTAACCCATATCGATCCATTAATTCATTTACTTAAAATGAAGAAGAGTAGCCAACGTAAAGCAATTCATGATGAAAACAGTCATGATGAAAACACCTTAACTGTACACAACTAAACATTTTAATATCTGGATTCGTTACTCATTTTGATAAAAATGCAACGGCAACAAACTCCGCATTCATAGCGCTTTAGGTTAAATTGCTATTCTAACGCACTACAAAATATAATGTGATATTTCAGTAGCCTACTTGAGTAGTTTCTTTTAAGTGAGCTTTGAGTAGGTCCCGAACAATCCCAACAGTCAACAGAACAGTCCTAACATACTACAACCTGTCTCCTTTACAGGTAACAAAAAAACTAACCAAAGAAGTAAATGAATACGCCATGGCATACATACTCACCGTAAGCAAGCAGCTAATATACTGTCACATGAGATTCAGATGGCCTCGACTCTGGAGAACTGTACGTTATCCCCGCTACAACATTCACACTCTTGCCCAATGCACCCTCACTGCCCGTTCCCTCTTCCCGGCTGAAGCGGTTACGCGGACCGGCGGCCAGACAATGAAATCACCGCTCCTCTCTGCCCCTCCCCTCCGGAGCTGTGAGCTTTAACACTGTTCGCGAGATCAAGGCGAGCGCTGTATAGTTTTTGGCAGTGCTCAATGACGTCGAAGTAATTTGTCGAATGACGTTGTTTATAATGAATATCTGTACAACGACTAGTTTCACTGAATGCAACTGTTTAATGCAGTTAGTTCACTACAAATCATAACTTCAATATCTTATCTTAGGCTACTAAATGAACAAGCGGGACTATTAGTGAGACAAAGCTGTGTGCTTGAGCCAAGGTCTGAAGGAGGAGCACAAGCAGAACTCACCAATTAAAAAGGAATATTTCTGGCAGTCAGTGTGATGCATAAATTGAGTGACTCAGTTTTGGTGTCTCAAATTATGAAAAGGCCTATTGTGCTGTGCCTATAGTGATCTTGACCTAGCTTTCTGACATACACACATACACACTCACACACACACACACACCCCTGCCCCCCTCTGAATCACAAGGGGTGACAAGGCCTCCTGACTCTGTCCACTCATGCATGCAACATTCCATCCATGTCCTGTTGTCTGCACGTCTCTCCTCACACCCCCTTCCCCAGGATGTCCTGAACAACTGGCCAGTAAAGTCCACATCCTCCTTTCGCCAAGACCCAGACCCAGCCGAACCGCACAGCCTGCTCCAAACACTTGCTCCCCCCAGACCCGCACGTGTCCCGAGATATCACTCAAGTGCTGCGAGGGCTGCTGCCTAAGAATATCGGCATGTCAGACAGACAGGGTGTCAAGGAGACACACTCATAAACACTCACAATGACTTCATGCACACCTCATTGCACTCTGAATGGGAGCATTCAAGATAGTGGGCCGGGAAGAGTGTTGGCCACTTGTTGTGTGTGGTGAACTAAACGGGCTGGAATTGCAAACAGACTCATCCGATCAAAATGGTCATCTGAAAGCTTGGTCACGTCAGCCACACAAGGGTTTCTCAGTGGTTCCTCACCACACATTGTTTGGGTGGATTGTCATGCAAACATCCTGTGATTCCAGTGAGCAGCCCCCTCAGTGCTTTGTCTTTATTAAAATCAAATTGCCTGTGGGGGAACCCTCTCTCTCTCTCTTTTCCTCCCCTTTCTCTCTGTGTCTCTCTGTCGGTCAGTATGTGGTGTGTGTTTCTCATCTCACACACACAAATAAGCCCCCCACCCCCCCCCACCCCCGTCTGTCCTCACATGCAAACACATGCACACACTCTCACAGTATAAGCAAAACAAGCTGGTATAAGCAGAACAAGCTAGCCTGAGGCACTCATTTTCAGGAACGGTTGACTGTTGATGTGTATCAGCGCATGGGAAACAGTTGTGCTGAGGCTCTTGTGAGAAGGTCCAGAGCAGCAACACTGGACAGTCTCTCCGCTTTGGCCACTCAGGAGCCTCGCTTCCCAGGTTTTCCTATTTATTCGTTTTCCAAGTGGAGTGTATACAAACACATGCCCAAAACCAGCAGTCTCTCTCTCTCTCTCTCTCTCTCACACACACACACACACACACACACACACACAGACACACACAAACTTCCCCAGTCAACAGAAACATTAACAAACTACAAAAATCAAATGAAAGTATGTCAATCTGATCCATCCTCTTCCTCTGCCCTAGTATTTACATATGATGAAGAGGGCAACATGAGGGTAGGTGTTTCAGTAGGTATGCAGACTAGTGTCTGAGATTGAAATGTCTTCAGAGGCAAGCCTATCTTATAAAAGGATAACACCTTCACTGGCTGTGACTATGAAAGACTATGCTGACCAGACTTAGCGGCCGTTTACACGACACCGCCGGGTGGATTTTCTCTTACCGCTTTCACACCTTTAACGACTCCGGCAAGAAAAAACCTCGCGTGTACACACAGAGGTGTAACCGGCTAAATGTGCTGTAGTGCATATGCCAGACCAGTCGATGGCGCCGCTGTGCAGAAGCTTCACGATAATTTCGCGTGAATCGCGTAGAAGAAAACATTGTTGAAACAGTTTGTTAAGCCAGAGAATGTCTAATAAGTGCTCTGGTTAAGCAGTCGCATTAAATAAAGAGACTACAGACAATTCGGTTTTCAATTCAACTGTTAAACTAATAAAGTTCATTTTCAAGGTATGTGACTGCTATGTGAAATGTCAAATGCTTTGCCTACGCATTGCATTAGGTCTGAGCACCACTGGAGAAAACACTAACATGCAGTAAGCTAATGTTTAACTAAGTTAAGCTAACGTATGCTTCTAACTTAGCCACTAAAAGCTGATAGGCTACATTGTGCACATAAATCATGACAGGGGAAAGAAAAACATTTTAATATGATAAATAAATGGTTTGGTTTGTTTTGACAAGCAACATGTCAGGTCGAGTGCCGTGGCTGAGTTGAGAGGTGGGGCTATGTCGTCATAAAGTTGCCGGCTTCGCACCTACAGGCGTCTACATGGCGAAAGTTAGCCAGTGGTTTCAAAAGTTCCCACTTCGGAAGCCGGTTTCAAAAGCTATCGGTTTCAGTCTCCTAAACTGCCGGCGTCGTGGAAAAGTTCTGAAAATGTTGACGTTGATGCTGGACTATTTGAAAACACTACGGAAAAAAAAACACTGTTTTCAAAAACGTCCCGTTGTCATGGTGAGCGGCCCCTGGTCCTGGAGCAGAGACTACACCAGAGCATCCTGATGGCCTGGCCTCTGGTGCTGTGCTGTGCTGTGCTGTGCTGCTGTTGCCATGGTTAAAGAATGGGGCAGGCTGTTTACTGTGAGCCCCCACTCACTCTGCTGGTCCCAGGGTGCTTAGTCACTTCTCCGGCTTCATTTGAAATGCACACAGGCCTGACAATGGCTGGCTAAGCCCAAGGGATGCGCAAGCTGCAAACAAAACAAAACTAAACAAAAACACAAATAGCAAAGGCTAATGTGCCTTGAATGACTGATGGCTTCATAGCAGAACCTGCAGCCTCGCTAAGCTTTTTCTCATGTCAGACACATGGAGCACAATTGGTGTTAGACAACAAGGAGGTTGGTGGAGCTCTAAATACTTTTGCTAAAAGAAAGAAGAATAGAGCGAAGTCTGAGACGTGTCACACTAGGAGACAGACCTACATAGTGCTGAATAAGACCTACATAGTGCCGAAACAGACCTACATAGTGCTGAATAAGACCTACATACCTACATAGTGCTGAAACAGTCCTAATAGGAGGCAGCGGAGGCTTCAGGGGAGAGAACACAATACCGGCCTTTATTGTGCTCCAATGCTAATAAGCATGACATACAATATACTGTCAAAGCCACAGAGCAGACCGTGTCCCTTGTACAACGTCTCTTGTGTTGAACTGCACCGGAGGCATACTTCACAGTGCACCATACCCAGGTACCTCTACACCCCACACTGGTGTCACAGCTTGTTAACACGTGCATATAACAGTAGTTGTCTCTGTATATATGCTTTATGGCAAAAGGCAAAACACCAGCCTGATGATGAATGGGCCATCACATGGAAACTGACAGTTTCTCCAACTGATGGAAGACAGGAATATGGTCGACTGCGTTCTAAACTGGATTAATAAAGCGGAGATCAGTTCTGGACTTAGCCAAGCCTGCAGTACTAGCACTGGTCCACTTCCTGCCCACACTGCATAACGTGATGAATTATGGCGGAGGGATTAAGATAAATACGTTCTGAAATGGTCCAGAAAATGATGGATATGCTGTCTGTGTACTCCTACAGCTGTCTAATGGAGCCGTCTTGTAATATTAGCACCATATGTTTGGAGCTCGCATAAAATGAGAATTAAAACCTGATAATGCCAAGAGCTCAGCTGGCGGAACGAGCCAGTGCTTTGAGTGAGGTGAAAATCGGCCCTTAAAAGAACAGAAATAATTGTGACAATAAGCCGAGGCCATTAACCAAAGGGGAGCGCAATCAGTGCACTCATTTCTCCCCCCATCAAGCGGAGCCATAAAGCACCAGATTGGCCATTAAAAGCCAAATCACAAAACAGTGCAGATAGAGCACGACCCAGGTGACAAAAGCTGGGGCAATTGGAGACCTGAGTGCATTCATCCCACCTGCTGGAGACCAGTGATAAGCCGCCATTGTTCAAGAGCACTAATCCTGTCAAAGCCCACTGCCAATCAAGGGTAGGACACTATGCAGGTAATGTACCCAAACAATGTAACACGAGGGGAGATCTCTGGAGTGGAAAGAGACAAAGTGCAAGGCAAGGCACTATGTTGGAGTTCAGAGGACAGCCAAGGAGTGCAGGAGTGAGGTTCAGGCCGGGGCACAAATCCCCTCTACAGGACTGGGATTATGTATCCAGTGGAAGCTGTCCTCTGCTTCCCATGGTGCCCTTTTAGCGAGGGATTTAACACAGTCAGGGAGCAAACTGAACCTGTGGTGGAATCTCCAATACTGCCTTGCCCCCTTTCAAGCCTAAGAATGCTCAGTTACCATGGAGACCTGCGGAACTTCTCCGAGGCATTCTGTAAAAATGCCAATCGTGATGGGCGGCGGTGGGGGCCAGAGCTAAAGTACCTTCAGCAAAGACGCCAATAGCAACAGACATTCAGCACTCAGAGCTCCTGCAGTAGCCACTTAGCCTCCACATGGGTGAACATCTGAATAGAACCCTTAAAAGGTCTCATGCAGATCAGCTCCAATAGAGGCAGCTATAGAATGAAACATGTTCATTTCATTCTTGTGTTCATTCTTAACTAGAAAATCAACCACTATGCCAATGCTTGAGAAACTATACAGACAACTCAATTACTGAGAACTGTAGTTGAGCAAACAAAGGAAGAACTATTGCTTAGATTCGCTTCAACAGCTCTCTAAAACTATGGCCTCAGGCCTGTTCTGTTTACGGTGTACGTGTGTGAATGTATGTGCGTGGTGTGTGTGTGTGTGTGTGTGTGTGTGTGTGTGTGCCTGTGCCTGTCAGAGATCAGATGTGTTCCACTGTGCTTAATAAGTGACCAGGTGTCTATTAGAGCTTCGTCCAGGTGGAACACAACAAAGAGCTCTCCTGTGCTGCAATTGTGTGCCAATACCCAGGCCCCTTTTTAAAGTCCACTTCACCCTCACATTTATGACCTCCCCAAGTATTCTGAATATCTGTCAACATATACCCCTCTCCTGCTTCTTCTAGCCCCTTCACAGATGTCAATTAACCAACATGCATTTTGTTATCTACCTAATATCTGCAAGAGGTATTTAAATCAGCCCCAAGATCTTTCTTGTGGCAACTATTGTACTCTTCCGCATGTAACAAAGACCTTAATTCAAACATTCGCCACATAGAGAGGAAGCAGCGGTTTGTGGCAGGAAAATGGACAATTACTCACTGCATTGTTTGCCCTAAATAGACAAAACACATGTTCCACTTCCTTGACAGTTAAAGTAACACAATGTACTTCTTTTACCTTAAAATAATGGCTTCAAACCCATTTTGTTGTAACACTGACTTAAAAAAAGGATAATGGATCTCTAACATTGGCAAAGCGCACAGCGAACAGCTGATTGCACTATGTAACTCTATTGTTCCGGGTAAGAGCAGGACCCTACTTGGGTACCCACTGCCCAGTATGCTGAAAACGGATGAAAACGGGAATTCCTATTGTGCTACTTTAAGACACAGTCTAGGTCCCTCCTGCTATGGAATGTGTGTTCACAAGCAAAGAGAGTCATATTGTATTCAACACATTTGTTTACACAGGCATGTACGCTCTCCCATGACTAATGTGTGTGCTCATACAATCTATACATACTCACAATTCTTCTCATAATAAGATAGTGAATGAACATGTGTGATCCTGCCTGTGTGTGTGAGAGTGTGTGTGTGTGTGTGTGGTTTGTGTGTGTGTATGTGTGTGTGTGTGTGTGTGTGTGTGTGTGTGGCAGTGTCACCTGGCAGTAGCACATGTAGTGACAAGCTGTGGTTAATGAGGGTCTGGGAATTTTCTCAGAAGTGGAGAGTCATAAATAACTGTCCTCAGAAAAAGGGGACTTGGGGAGGCTCTCCTGCTTTCACCCCAACATAGCACCCCATGTTTGCTCTGGGCTCTCCTTCAACCTAACAGTACTTTGTCAGTTAACAAACTTGCACCTAGCTACACTCATCTTATGTCTTTTGAATAAACTGAACAACAGACTAAGTGCTAATAAACGTATCACATTGCAATGCAATGGCATGGAAGATGGAAGATACAATGGAAGATCCAACTATTAAACATACACAATATGTGACTATCTAGCTTTAGAGACAAGCAATCCATACATAACCACACATAGTTTAAGTAAAGCAACTGTCTGTCCTTACCTGGAGTAGAGGATGGCATGTCTGATACTAGTCCATACTGAGTTAGTGAGTGAACAGGCGGCTGCACTACCTCCATGTCCGAGAGCTCTCACTGCACCACCTCCTCCAGCCAGAGAGGCCTCAGCATAGAGACACAGTAAGGGTGCGGGAGGGCTGTGTGCTCCTGAGGACTACGGGCCTGAAGACTGTGCTTGTGATAGCATGGCCCTGAGTAACTGAGCTCAAGAGAGAGAGAAAGACAAAGAGACAGAGAGAGAGGGGGGGGGGGGGGGTTGGTAGAGGGAGGGGGGGGGGGGGTAAAGAGGGAGGGTGGGAGGGAGGGGGAAAATGAGAGCTACTCCCACTCCTCTGAATAGCCTTGTTAAGGAAACAATAGGGAGATCTCACCCAGAGTCCAGCGGCCTCTCTGAAGAGCAGAGATGAAACACAGCTCCACTGACCCTCTGCTGGTACACCATCAACTCTGATCCTGACTCCCCTCTACACGCAACTGACCACTATAAATCACTCAGCAGTAAATCACTGTGCTGGTCAATGAGTCACGACCCGAGACCACCTCTACACTGTGTAATGTACACAAGATGGCTAATGCTTAGCTGCAGAATGAGACCCACACAGATATGAGCAGCATTACAATTTGTGCACTCAACAGATTTGCGCGAAAATGAGCACGGAGCCGTATAATAGTCAGGGGGAGTGATGGGAGAGGGACGCGAGGGGGCCTGGACACCGTGTGCTCCGAAAACAGAAGGGAAGGAGAGTGCTGGTTGCGCTGACGGAGGTAAAAACAAGCTGCTGGTGAATGGGACGTGATTGTTCAGCTGTTACTTCTGCCTCATGGCTACTGCGACGGCTCTTCTGCTGGGCCGGCTCCCAACAAAACAGAGGCTCGCGCTGTTTGTCTTACAGGATCCATGCCGCGGCCAATATAAACCGATGCACAGCAACATGGAATGCTCCCCCTTACAAGGGCATGCTTGCATAAGGGCAGGGATTAAACACTTCCAAAGTTTACATTTCTGAGTGAATACTGCTGAGCCCAAAGACTGACAAAAAAGGAGGGGAAGCTGTGGGTTTTTTACACATTCAAATGTTGGGAACATTAAAAGATTATCATACATCCCAGAACTCTTGCAAATACATTTGTTAACAAGTTGAAATCCATTTCAATCGTCACTCAACTGGAGGTCACAAATCTCGTAGTTCATACTTGTGTAAAACTTGAAGACAATCCAAGTATCAATAATTTGACAGCAATGTCATCCTCCACTGAGCTAATATTTGAGGAGTATTCCAGTGAATGAACTGACAAGATGGCTGACATTCCTACTGTATCAGATGTAGATAAACTTCCAGGTTTTTTGTCTCCTAGCTTGACTTCATGAATGGTTAATCCCTTGGCCTGTGCGTCTGCGACGATCACTTACACTTGCTCCTCTGAGGACTGGGCCATGGAGCAGATCAGGTTCATCAGACAGACACACACACACACACAGGTTCATGTCAACACACATGCTAACATGGGGGCCTCCAGGAGACTGTCTCTACTGGCTCCAAGTACTCTTTGTGCCCAACTCCACGGTCATGTAACAGAAGGAGCCACAATGCCCATTCGATACCAATTGAAGCGGAGCAAAAATCGGAGGTCAGGTCAGGGGTGAGAGGTCACATGGGCTGTTTTACATTGGACTGTCCCATCTGGGCCGAAGGAACCCAAAAGGGAAGAATCACTGCACCAAATCGTGGACAATAACAAACTCTTCAGGACAAAATAGGACACCACTTAGCCCCTGACGGTGCCCCTGTGACAGCGAGAGCATGGATTCTGGCTAGGAAGTGTACAGTTACGCGGTCGCTGGGTTCACGACCGTAACTCAGTAGCAAATTTAAACCACACTTCCTCCAGCCAAAAGTCACTGCAGCAGCACAGCAACAACAAAACAAGTGAGCGATGTGACTGCTCACCGCCCCCAAACCCCCTCCCCACTTTTAAAAAGAAAGAAAGAATGAGAGGCATGCAAAATAGAAAAATGAAAGCAAAATGTTTAAGTATCAACATAATTATGCCTTCCACTGACTGAAGTGAATGATTATCTATTTTGATCACAGATCAGTCCCACAGCAGTCAGCTGCAGATTTGTTTCCGGGACATAATAAACTCTTTCAGAGCAGCACACACATATACTTCAGCTTGTTGATGACATAATGGGTGTTGGAGCCACCAGGCCATGGCAATCTGTCAGCAACGCAGTGATCAGTTTAATCTTGTCACAATCCTCAACTGTTCTGGCAGAGCCAGCCTCATCAGCTCTGATTACCGAGAGCAACTGATGTCCCTGAAGCACAGCACGCCCCTCGGAACAGATGAAAGCTTCACGTGCCATGAGATCACCTTCACTGACCTGTTTATCTAACTGGGGGCTGTTAAGAAAAAGAAAATCTCAGCCCATATTGTGGTACCATGCTCCAGGTTGCCTCTCTTATGGCTATAACAGAGTAGTTTGTTGTGATGACATGCAAGTTCACTGAGTCTCTGAGTATATTGCAGTTGAACATATGCTTACATATACACATGTGTGTTAATAGTGCAGGTGTAGTCACGCTACCGCTGACGGCTCATCCATACAATAAGGGCCTGCTTGTGGCCAGGCATTACAATGTCCCTACAGAAGCCATGAAGTCATGATATGACCTTTAAATGTCCACTGACAGCTTCATCAGTTCCTGCGAGACGATTAAAGAGTTGTGACCGTGCCCTAGCATAAGTGTTTAAGACATGCAGCTGTTCTCTTAGTAAAGACTAGCTAATGGAACACATTTAAGGCACAACAGTTTCCTGATGCATGATCGGTGGTGTGGAACCTAATTAACGCCCAATTGGCTAGTTTGTTAATATTACAGTGGAAGTGAGCACATGTTGGACTCCATGAGAATAGCTGGGCGGCAGGCCACTGAGTATAGTTCTGGCTTTTGGCATGGCCATCGGACATGAAAATGACCGGGCATGGGACTTCCTCCCTCCCTCTCTCCAGTTCTATTCAAAACCACCATGGATAGAACTGTATCAAATATTTATTTTTGTTGCCTGGTATGTTTAAGTTTTATATGAACACCTCTACAACAACTGCAGCCATACATTCTGCAGGCATGCTATTCTGGCAGCAGCCTTCTGAAGGTATGAGGTGGGCAACTGTTCCTGCCATTGCAACATATTGCCAGAGGAGCATACATGGCCTCAGTAAATCTCCAGCTTGACAGTGCACACGTAATTGAACACAATCTATAAACCAAATAATAAATCTGGCAGGGTTTGCCTCCCCTCCCAACGAGACATTAAATTCCACAGAAATGCGCTTTCAGGCTCACACGTCAACTCATTGCTTGAAGCCATCCAGCATGTCCAGCTGAAGCAATTTTCCTGCTGTGGCACCAACCAGCCTTAAGAACACTTATAAAATCCATTACACCTTTTAAAAGCTGTGGGAAAATATCCTCCTTCCGAACATGCAAAATCAATCTACATATTAATGGTGCCATGGTTTGCTTGGGTTAGGAAAAACCTAAGTGTTGCTGTAGCTACAGCAGACAAAGAGGTAGATATCCATGGCCTGATTTAAGCCCCCTGGCAATGAATTAATCAAATATTCAAAATATAATCTTTAATGCCAGATTTGCACTTCTCCAACTGAATAGAAGCAGGTTGCTCCTCAGTGCTAAGATGAAGAAAACTTGGAAGAGTAGGAGTTTTCCCAGACAAAGAGTCAAGACTGGTGTCTGACCAAGGCTGTATTTCAACTGGATTGCTCGATGCCAAATGCAAATCAGACAAAGGATGTGGTCTTAATCTTTGCCTAGGCAACCAGCCCCATGTGTTTGGAAACATCAGGAGTTATCACAGCCCAAGACACATTCCAATACTCTCTAGAGACATACAGACGTTTCCGCTTGTTTGGGTCCAGACAAACATATCCACATTCAATGACTCGCAGATCACATGCCGTCTGTAACGAAGGTAAAAACTCCTGTTCCAAAATCCACGTGAGAAAAAGAACATCTCTATGTGTTCCACATTGTATCCAGCATCACACCTGAGGTGGCAGTTGCAGAGTTTCAGACTGTTATCGTTTGTGAAGGATCTCCTGTGTGATATCCAGCTTCACAGCGGAGGGCTCTGCCAGAAACCCCCGTCACGCTCACATGGAAGAAGCCCAACCTACACCTGTTCTGAGACATGCAGCTCCCCTCAACTGCAATCTCAGTAGCTCAGAGTCTGACAACTTTCTGTTCAGAGATGGAGATTCACAGAACCTGGAACACTGGATACAGCTAATAAATAGCCACTTATCACCAACACATCACAAATCACTAAATATCTATTTTGCATTAAAAGATAAGCAAAGTGATTTGAAGTGGACAATTCTGATTAATCTCAAAGGGCTCCAAACAAAAAGCCTCATAATGACCAAGTAAGATGTGAAATGTGTTGCTTGTGGAAACCGACTTGAAATGTGAGACTACGAGTATATGAGCAATGGAAAAAAACCTACCCAAACAAGACGCGGTCACGTTCCCTGGCTGTAAACCGTTATACACTGATATAAGGTTTCTGTCCAGCTATATATAGGAGACACAAACAGTGGCAGGAAGGGAGACATATGCCAGGACGCACACTCGGAGACGGAGCGAGAGAGAGAGAGAGCGAGAGACGGAGTCAGTCAGTGTCAGTTGGACTGACACAAACATTTCAGTACACTCTAAGGCTGATTTTCTTATTTTCATTTGCAAATCTCAAAATGTAAGAATACACAGTGTGCTGCCCCAGGATAGAAGCTGTCAGGGTAAACCATCAATCATTCCCACAGCACTGGCTGGGAACACGGAAGGGGAGATTGACATACAACACATAGAGCTAAAATGCACACATCCAGAAAGTGACAGCCCCCGTCAAAACAAACACTATGCAGCAGTCATGTGTGAAATAAATAACTAAGCATTAACCACTTTGACAGCGCCAATACATATAAATGAACAGTTTGCCTTGAATAACAATAATATCAAATTCTACAGCTGCTTCAAATGGATTTGACTTATGCTTTTATCATCCCAGTTTTACAACTGAAACAGATGCTAAATTATACCCTTTCCTCTACATGGAGATATTAAAAAACAAATATCACAGCATAAACAAAAACATGTTTATCTGTTTTGGCACTACCATCCTTGGCATCCTTAAGGACACCTTTTATATATATATAAAAACAAATGCAGTAACTAAATGTGCTGCGATTGCTGTAATTTTCAGTAAATTAGCAACCCAAATGTAGCTGAAATGAAAACCCTTCCTCTGCTGCTCCACGCCCCACTGCTCCTGGTCTCTATGGGGAGCCCGTGTGTTTGTGTGGGAGCCCTGGGGCCTGACCGCAGGGCCTAATAACCCCCCGCCAGCCGCCGCCTGCCCGGCCGCCAGCGGAAGCCCCTGCCTGTTGTGACAGCTCCAGGGCCGTGTCCGGCGGCCGGCCATCAGATGGGCCTGATAAGCCTGTTTGTGCTGGACGCCCGGGGTGCCCCTGTCCACCTTGCCAGCCTACATCTGCCTTGTTTGCTCTGACAGAAAGCTGCCGAGCGCAGCAACCCTGCCTAAAGCCTGGAACAGCACGACAGAGAGAGCAAGAGAGTGAGACAGGGAGAGGGAGGGAGAGAGAGAGAGAGAGAGAGAAAGAGAGAAAGAGAGAGAGAAGATAGGGAAAAAGAGCGACTATGAGAGAATCAAATTGGAGTGCTGAAAAAAGTGCTGACAGAGGGGAACCAGGCCAACCTGAGACTCAGCCAAAACACACCCCATGATGTCATCCTTTATTTTTGTCAATGTGCTTAACAGAACCCCCACCACTTATCTCTCCCCCTTTCAGACAATCACAGTCACATGGGCAATGTTGCACAGTTGCTCACAGTCATGCTCCCAAAACAAACACTTGTAGCTAACACACATAAACATGATGTAGGTACATTAGCCATCCACTCATACATCCTGCACATCTATGGATTGGACACAATGATGTCTCTGGGTGCCATATGGATTTTCCCCATCAAATCAAAAACCGCTACATAATTTATGTTGTAAATGTTTCATTCAGAGTCCAGACCACTCAGTGAGATGCATCCCCTGCAATTTACAGAAAAGCATTGCATCACCACGGCAGTGCATTAGCCAGATTACTGGTTACCATGGCGAAGTGATATGATCTTCCACACGGTTCAAGGCCTCCCTTACCCCGCTGACCTGTTGGTAAGTCATTAGACTGTAAGGTGTGAAGTTTCAATTGTGAAAGTGAAGAGTGTGTATAGGCAGTGGACACCCATAATGTCCATCTCACGGCCGGCCAGTGTCCTACTCCTACTCAGTAACAGCTCAGCCATATGGCTGCTCAGGGACAGGGCGTCCCAGCGGCACTACATGTGAGGAGCCTCCCAGCCCCCAGGAGAGTAAAATTAGACACAGGGGCATTATGCTGTCAGTATCATGAAGCATTCCATCACCTGCAGCAGCAGCAAAACCCAGATGAAATGCTATGCTAATGAGGAAATGCTCAGGGTGCAAAACGCAGAATCTGCACAACATCAAAACAACATAGTAGCCAGAGAGGGGAAAATGTAAATGTATTCAAACATTTACATACCATCTGAAAACGGATATTTAAACATTCTTTGATAGCGATGTTTTGGAATAAATTATATGAATGCTCCTCATAAGGTATTTATGTCTGTACACACAGAGCATAAAAAGATCCCAAATACCCTAATCTTGTTTTAGAACAAAATGTATGTCATTGTCAACATATTGAAAAAATGGTCTCCTTATTACAGTATTTGTATTTACCACATGGCATTAAATGTTACTTTGTTAAAGTACACACACAGTACTTAATGACTTGCATATGCAACAGTTTGAACACTCTCAGTTTGAGCAAATTTGTTTTCTCCTTCTTCCCAAACTGGGAGCTTAAACAGCCAGAGGAAACAAAGTGAGCTACAAAGTGAGCTTCTTCACTATTGGTGGGAAATGGGAGATGTTTACATGTTCAGCGTTTCCCACATAATTGAATTCCATTTGTGGTGGTTGGTTTGCAGAATTAACTTGAATGCAACAGTTTTTAACAATTAGCACAGTGTGGTTATGATGCTAACCAGATTTAAGCACATTTTAGTACAACCTGGAAAATCATTGTGTGGCAGTCAATGTTGATATTGTGGTGGGCCGCCACAAATAAGTCAATGTATGGGAAACACTGATGTTTATCAGTGAGGAAAACAATCGGCTGCCATTGATGATAGAGCAGCCGTGCATCTGCACATGCTCAGGCTGATTCAACAGGTCTTGTGTGGAGTGTGGAGCAAATCGAAAATGTATTGCACTAGTGCAATATGTGGGTTTCCCATGAAATCTAAAACGGTTTCTAAATTTGCCATGATGGCATAGTTTTTCAACATTTATGTGCATTGTATGAATCCCAGAAACAGTCAATCAGACTGAACAGAAATTATAATGAAAGTTTGGTTTTGGCAACAAACTGCAAGTATACTGCAGAAAATGTGTAAGTGAAAGGTATGTGTGGAAAAAAAGTTGCATATGAATCCACTGATTTTTCTATGGGTAAAATAGTTTGAACCAACTAAAATAAACTTCAGTTCAGTAACGCTGTAGGCCAGATCTGCCTTTGCACACAATGTAGCAATGACACATTGATTAACTGGTATCTGATTTTCACAGACCTCATGATGACAAGAAAATCACTGCACCATCCTGACTGATCCAATCAGCTGGTCCGGTTTGGCAGAAGAAGTAAACACTACAGTACAGCTCACTTCCTGTCTCACATGGATTCAAGCCAGCAGCAGTTGGACTCCAGCAGCCTTTAGAGGTTAGGGACAGCATTCAGAGAGATTATATTCATGTCATCTGCTAATCTGATCAATTCTTGGCTGGAAACCCCTGTGGTGGTGCTCTCTCTCTGTCCAGTGCCAAGTCCTTGTGCTCTCGTTTGGCTGACAAAGGGCCAGAGCAAGCCGTGGGAAGAATGGGCATGTTTGTGTTTTTGGCCCTTTAATAAAAGCATGTAGAATAACTTCATGGAGAAAAAAAGAGAAGAACTCGGTGTTCTGTCTCTACCATCTGTCGCCTTAGTGCTGGACAGCTTCAAGAGCGTGGGCTGTGTGCGCAAACATAGCCAGATGTGTAATCCACTGTTAAAGCCATAAGAGCCATTCTTTATGGATTCTAGTCCTGCTGATATATGTGAAGACACATAAAATCAAAGCCAGAGTGTTTATGATCCGGCTACTGAATATGGAGGACTATGAAGTTTCATGCCCAGTTTTTTAGTAAATTGTAGAGATTTCTAAAATACCATTCAGGGAAAGAGAGTAAACCTCATATCTCAAGAACCATTTCTCATTCATTTGAAGCAATCTAGCACAACACACCAAAGTATATCAACTCAATCTGAGTGAGAAGATGAGAAGACCTGGATCAACACTACAAAAAGACTCTGATGGATTCATAAGGCACTAAATCAAATACATCATGAAATTACAATGGCAAATACAAACTTTCAAATGGAAGTCAATGTTGGGAATCTTATCATGGAGACAGTTCTTCTCCTTTCCCAAAAGTCTACCAATAAGGAAGCCTCTGAGCATTCACTGTCTACTCCCCCTTCCATCTACACAACACACACACACACCTTCGCACATGCTCACACCTGTTCCCGCCTGACAGCATGGCTGAAGACGAGTGCAATGAGCACACATGCCACCCACCTAGGTTGGAGTTCAGGTCCATTGAGAGCTTGTGAGTCCAGTCTTCCAAGACACGCGAGAGAAGGAGAGGTGCAGCGTGGACTGCCCCACACCGAGCAACTCATCTGTCCCTGTCTAAAGTTTTCCGCTTCTCTCTTAGTCCTCTCTTTCTTCTGATTCCCCCCAATCCCTGTTTCTTCTTCTCCTTCTTCCTCTTCCTCCTCCTCCTCCTCCTCCTCCTCCACTCCACCAGTTCTTCCTCCCGCGCCTCTCCTCTCCCCTCCACGGGAATGCCCCCCCCTTTCGCACAACGTGGCAGAAGTGGCAGGTAGAGCCTGTCAGAGTGACAGCGCCGCTACACGACAAGGTCAGGGCTGGGGCTGCCGTCCGCTGTCTGTGTGTCTGACCCAGCAGGAGAGACGGAGCGAGAGGTCCAACAGCGAGAGAGAGAGAGAGAGAGAGGGGGGGGGGAGGGAAGGAGGGGTGGGGGGTGACTGAGGGAATGAGAGATAGAGAGATAGAGAGGGAGAGAGAGAGAGAGGGGGAAAAAATGGAGAAAGAGCAGGCTGCGGTGGGAAGCGTGAGAGTCGCAGATCAGATAGGGGGCCAGCGAGGGTCCTGTGCTGTCTGGAGGAAGTGCTGGGGAGGAGGCCGTAAATCCACCGTCTTCAGCCCCGCGCGGGTCTCGGAGGGGACCTGTAAATCTGGCGATCGAAGAGCAGGCACTCTGCCAAATTACTCACCCCTGCCGCGCTCTATAAATACAGAGCAGCTACCAGCAGCGCACTAAGAGCCACCCTGTTTTTCTGCCCGCAGTAAAGCTATTCCATCCAGCATATGGGTGTTTAATAGCTTGCCCACTCAACTTCTTAATCCCATTTGAGCGAACAGGCAAGCCAAACATCATTAGCAGCCATTAAGAAGTATTACAAATCTCCAGGCTAAATGGAAGTTATGACGAACCTTATGAATTCACCGTGGAGCTGCTATGCTATGGTTGGCCATTTTTTGGGGGGGGGGGAAGGAGAGAAAGAAGTTGAAGTGAGAACTTGTAGTCCTGTTTACAACACTACCCTGACAAGACTGAGAAGACAAGTTGGGCTGGGCTTCACCTTTGCCTTCTTATATGCCACACTGAGTCTAAATATGCTTCAGGGAAGCAGGGCGCTAATTTGATCCGTGTCCAGACCGTGTGTGTCTGTGTGTGTGTGTGTGTGTGTGTGCGAGTGCGTGTGCATGTGTGTGTGTGTGTGTGTGTGTGTGCGTGCGAGTGTATGTGTGTGTGTGTGTGTGTGTGTGTGTGTGTGTGTGTGTGTGTGTGTGTGTGTGTGTGTGTGTGTGTGTGCGTGCGAGTGCGTGTGTGTGTGTGTGTATGTGCATGTGTGCTTGCATGCTTCCTGGGGTCTTGGGAGACGTGCTTTGGACTCAGTGTGGGGGAGGCTAGTGAGGAGTTGGCTCCTCTGGACCATCACTGCTCTGCTTATGTAAGTGTCTGCCTTTCCTGTCCCGTCTGGCCCTCCACTCGCCTGCTACTCCTCCACATCCACACTATTCTCCACCACACAGGACCTCACATTCATAAACACTCAGTCCGCCTCTGCCGGGCACACACACACACACCTATGCACAGTCAGAGCATTAACATAATCACACACACACACACACACACACACACACACACGCAGGCTTGCACGCACGCACGCACACACAATAGATCATTTCCCTCAACCCATTTCAAGATACTCTGTCTTACTAGGTCTGTTTTAAATCTCTCTGTTCTTATGTAATCAGAGGGGTCTGTTGCTGCACTGTGTTGGACAGACGGTGTTTCCTAAGTGCAGAGGCAGGGTCTGCCAAATGTGCACACACTGGAACTGGACCCCAGCAAACGCCAGAGCCCAACCTACAGCAGAGTGCGGAGTCCAGATTACACTCAGCAGTGGAAATGCTGCTCAGAACACCGCCATTCAGGAGACGGCAACAAGGCGGTCATTGAGGCGGTCAAACTCAGGGATCCTACATTGTGCTCTCACACAGGGCAGCAGAGGCACGCAGAGACATAAAAGGTGTTAGATGTTCAATGCTACTATGAGATCTTCTAATGCAGATTACAGTGACAGACATTACGGAATTAGCACTATATGCAGGATCCAATCCCCCATGTAGAGTTATGGAGATTCCCTTTCTCCCTGCTGAAGACCATGAAGGTCTAAACACCGAGTTGGTTGACCTATGTGTCCTTTTTAGTGAAACTGGTGATTCAGGCAAATAGTGCAGCACTTTAGCCTAGAAATCTAGACACGCCCCTAGCGGCAGCAAATTACATTTGCTGCCAGGGCTAGTCTAGCAACTCTCCGTTGGCTTGTGAGCTCCAGAAATCTAAACTTAATCAGGCCAATGAAATCGTGTATAGACTCGTTTGGTGGGCTTGATTGATGGCAGAGTTGCAACGGTTTGGCTTGAATTCCCTGCTACTTGAAAACAAATATCCTATTGCGTCCTATTGCGAGCAGAGGGAATTTGAAAGACAACTGATTATCCCGCCCCTCGGACTGAGCACTGCGAACGGTGAGTGCCCAGACCCTACATTTTAATGTGGGTCTGGCTCGCCAGGCTAGCAGCACTTTGTTTTTGGAAACGTAAATCTACAGCTTGATCGGTCTAACGGTAAATTGTAGAGGCCAGACAGAAACACAATCTCAGTCCAGTGTTCCAGTGCATGTACACCATGAGCAGTGTGTGCTGAGTGGCTCGCAAGGAGCAGTTGTTCTTGTCATTGCAGCCTTTCCCTTTCTATTTCAGATGAAATCCATCATGCCGTCTGACAAATGGGGCTCATCAGGGACGAGGGAGGAGGCAGCAGACAGTGGCCCAGGCACCAAGCTCTTTGGCATCAATAGCATACCCCATCCTAAAGGTGGCATAAATGCCAAGCCTCGCTATACCTCGTCCCTAGAAGGAAGAAAGCAATCTGTTCCACTGTGGCGTTAATGCCGGTGGTATTTGTGAGTAATATCTTCGGTAATGGGTAGCAATCACACACAAAAAACATTAGCAGCTCCAGCCTGGATTGCTGTTGCCTTAGAATTACAGGGCCCTTGCCAACAAAAGTAGAGTCAGCTTTAAAAGGCAGCTGACACATTCAGACGTGAGACCTTTTTTTGCCTTGCTGTGCCCAGGAGGCTCTATACCCTTACGAAGGTGACGCTCTTTGTCAGAGCTCTAATGTGATTCTGTTCCCACAGCGCCTTTCTTCTCCTGTCCTCTCCTCTCCTGTCCTCTCCTCTCCTGTCCTCTCCTCTCCTGTTCTCTCCTCACACCTCCATGTGAGACGAGGAGGCAGGCGGTCCTGCACAGCCCAGGGAGATGAAAAGCTATGCCACCACTGAATGTTTTAGCATGGTGTGTGTGTGTGTGTTGCTCCAGAAGCCACTCTCTATTTTAAAAAAACTTTAATCAAACTGCTCCTTCAAGCCAGCCAAAGTCCCGGTTCAAAAGAACCTCACAAGAACAAAGAAAAAAAGAAACAACAAAAAAAAGACTGATCCCTCTATGGCTACAATCCAGAGAGACTGAGAAAATTAATTGAGGGCAGGAAAGAGGTTTTCCACTAAAGGAAGTCATTGATTTTCTTAGTCATTGAAGGCCAGATGACATTTCACTCTCTCTTTTCCTTTTGTTGGACACAAACAGCACATGCCGATGCTGTATCCTACCGAGGGCAAACAATCTGGTGGTTACGCAATCAATAATTAAAGAGCATAATGCACCGTAACAAAAGGCACACCATGATACAGCTCTGTATATAATCTAGCACCCATTTCTTCCCACTCCAAGGCAGGCATCTGCAGTGCTACAGACTGGCTCTGTGCACCTTGGAAGTTGTGGGGAAATTACCCCAGCTCTCTCCTAATGGTATTTCTGTTCACTGACTGTGGGCTCAATTTCACAAGGAGACATTTTTCATTTTGCTTACTGTGCAGCCGGCTGTGTTAGGCAGAGAGGGAGGGAGGGAGGGGGGTGTTCAATTATTGATGTTAGACACGACCTTTTAGGAAAATAATTTTGTCTTGCTTAGTAATTAATTTGCAAGTACCAGCCACTGACCTCCGGGGGAAGCTGGCTACTCTGCATGTCTGCAATTACCAACGTGGGAACATTAACTAAAGGAAATGCTCTTATGAATATTCATAGTAGTTTTATTATATAGCTAATTATAGCTTTAGAACCCACACAACTTGTGTTTATTTTCTGTTGTATGGGGGAATTGCCCTAACTGCTTTGCGGAAGGCAAACTTTTTGCAGGACGGACTCTTGTGAACTCGTGTGTGTGTCTGTGTCTGTGTGTGTGTGTGTGTGTGTGTGTGTGTGTGTGTGTGTGTGTGTGTGTGTGTGTGTGTGTGTGTGTGTAGCTCTAAGCCTGGCCAGGCTGATAAGAGGCCGTACAGTAATGCGGTTCATATTCAGCTCTTCTCAGCTGATTAAGCAGGGCTGGCTCCACATATGGAAAGCATGAGAGGTTGGATGAGAGAGCTGGTGTTCTGGCAGCCAGCGAGGTCGGGAGAGGCCATGAACTTACTCTGTGCCGTATATCACAGTCTATAGTGAGGGGAAATCCAGGGCATTGCTCACGGCTCACTCGTGTGTGTGTTTGTGTGTGTGTGTGTGTGTGTGTGTGTGTGTGTGTGTGTGTGTGATCCTTGTGTGTGTGATCCTACTGTTGAGTCGGACTCTATTGAAAACCCTGGCCTGAGAGTGGCCTCTCTCTGTTGTGGTTAAGTCCTTTAGTCAGAGTGCACACTGACATCTGTCCTCCTCACCTCCTCATACTCCATCTCACCTATCAACTCTCCACCAGCTGCAACTACACACACACACACACACACACACACACACACACACACACACACACACACACACACACACACACACACACACACACACACACACACACACACACACCTTAACCAACAGTTAAAGGAAAATTCCGGTATTTAGCACTTTGAGTCCCTTTTCTGGTTTGTTTTGGATGAACTAGAGTGGTGGACACCGGAATTTTGACGACTGGTCCTGTCTCGACTTTTCTGACTCCTGGTACTCATACTCATCCAAACACACACATGCGTGGAGAGCATTCAGCCATGGGAGAGCTCCACAGGCGAGCCAGGTTCCACTCAGGAGAGACATAATTGCTGGCTTTCTTTCACTCTTTGCATACACTACTTCCACTATACAGATGAGCTGGGCATGTCTCAGATTAACATCTCTATTCTCCAGCCCCACCAGCCTTTGCCCCGGAGGCAGACAATCTACCATGTCCGCCTCAGTGACTCCGACTCTAATGGCCCAGCGAGGAGGCCGGAGGGGGGGGGGGGAGGGATGGGGAGCATCAAGTGTTAGGTGGATGACACAGTCTCTCCAGAGATAAATATGAAAGCAATATCCCCCCAGCACAGGCGACGGCGACCCTAAAATTACTATTCATTCTGCCAGGAGAGCGCCGGAAAAGCAATTATTTTAATCTCTCATGACATTTCATCAAGGCAGGTTCTCGAGGTAGGTTGATGGATGGCGTTGGGAATGCATTCATTCAGGGGCTTGTGTCACTACTGAAGACTATATTCCCCACTGCAAAGTCATGTGTAATCAGTGCAGAGGGAGAGAGAGACAGAGAGAGAGAGAGAGAGAGAGAAAGAGGGAGATAAAGCTACATAGTGATGAAACGCCACATTCTTGACAGGAAAACATGTACATGTATGACATAGTAAGTAGGTATGGAAGACGAATCCAATATGACACTGTTGTGTTTAATCATCTTATCACCACAGCCTCAGAATCAATTACCCAAAAACAGGACAGGATGTCAAATGAGCACCAGAGATATTGGGCCTATTAAAGCTGCTTTAATATCAGCCGTCACGGCTACTGGCCAGCCTGTATCTATATGGCGGAGCCAAAGATCCTTAATATACCGTCTCTGGCAGAGCGCAGCAGAGGCGTTGGGAACTCATGAGGGAAGCTGAGGAGGCAGCATCTAAAATGGTGGAATATGAGAAATGTCAAACTGTCACAAACATGTCCATGTGTCCCAGAAAGGGCCTAATACCACCTTACTGACTGCTCACACTAGCCCACACACACACACGCATACTTTCATGGAAGACTGCATGAGTTTATACCCAGGAATATCAATGACAACAGATTTAAACACACACACACACACACACACACACACACACACACATACACACACACACACAAACACAGAGAGAGAAAAGGCATAGGCTGCAAAAGGCCAAACACACAGGGCTCCCCCAATAAACACACACACACACACACACACACAAACTCTCTCTCTCAAAAGGTTAAAGTCAAAAGGCTAATTTTTATCAACCTTTCTAAAATGTCACATCTGAGTTGAAATAGAAACATGCAGTGGTTGACTGACACCTCTCTCAATACACATCACTACAGACAGAAAGATTCCATTCATATGAAAATGAAGGAGTTTTTCTATTTTCTATGATGAATTTTTGTCTGGAAGTAATAATTTCTCTATGAAGTCAATGAACATCACAGAAGTGCAGATGGCATGCATATCATTAAACAATCCATCCTTTCAAATTCTCTATGCAACACATGAAAGCTAAGATCCTGTAGGTTATGGTTATTATACCAGAAGGAGTTTTACGAGTGATATAAATACAATTTAGCTACACATACAGTATATTGAACACTTCCACAAAGGCACATAATCTTATGAAATGCTTAGGGTATTTAAGTTCTTTCTATATGACGACTAACATTCAGGTTTACAACGATAAATATTTTCCTATCTACAGTATGTTCCGACTGATGATAACACTGTACATAAAAACTGTAGATAAATGTAATGGTAAGGTATTGTGTATGGCTGTATAGGTGGTAAAGGGTGAAATATCACTCTTATATCACAATCAATATTACTCCCAAATATTTCATAAAATTATTTTTCACAATCAATATTCCTCCCAAATATTTCATAAAATTATTTTTGCTGACGACACAAATTTGTTTACATCACACAGGAACCCACTTATTTTACAAGACATAGTAAACTCTGAGTTAACCAAAGTGGACTCCTGGTTTAAATGTAACAAACTGTCATTAAATGTCAGCAAAACAAATTTCATTTTATTCAAATCGAACAAAAAATGTAAAAACATTGATCACTGCCTGTTTAAAATCAATGGCCAGGAAATAAAAAGAGTGTATGCCACTAAATTCCTGGGGGTCTACATTGACGATTCTCTCAACTTCAAATGTCATATAGACCATCTAGTAAACAAACTGTCCAAGTATGTTGGCTTGTTCTACAAGATCAGACATTTCCTTCCTCTGTCTGCCCTTCTCACATTGTACAAAACTCTATTTGAACCTCACCTTAACTATTGTAATGTGATATGGTGCAACACCTTCACCAGCCATCTTAAAAAACTTGTATCCTTGCAAAAAAAAGTCATACGGGCGCTCTCCTGGTCAGAGATAAATTCCTCCACCCACCCTCTATTTCACCGCTTTGAGTTACTAAAACTGGCTGAGCTGAATGTTTATCATAATGCCTGTCTTATGTTTCAAATTGTCAACAGGCTCAACCCTAGGTTGTGTAGTCTTATTCCCATCTTCCACACATACCAAACAAGAACTAAACCACTCATTACAGGTAAATGTCGTCGACACGTGCGCGCCAGTATGAGTGTTGCCTGTAGGGGGCCACAGATTTGGAACAGGATTGATGATGGCCTCAAGGTGTTGCCCTCTATCTCCAACTTCAAAAGACAACTAAAAAACAATCTCTTACTAACCTATATCTAATATAAAACTGTTTTCCTCATGGACTACTGGGATGTATGTGTATGATTGTATGTGTATGTAATGTTGTATGTGATGTTTTGTGTATGTAATGTTAAGTATGTATGTTATGTTGTCACCATCTGGTCTCAGATGGTTACTGTGAATATCATTGTTTGTACCACTACCCTTTCATGAACCATGGGCCCCCACCTATAAGCTTTTCTAGCTTCTTTGGGGGACCCATTCACTCTACCCGTCTGTCTTTGTACCCATACTGGTTTATTGTAATGTTTGAAGTGGTATTGTGAATAAACTCAAACTCAAACTCATCAGTTCTTTACTATTTCTATCAGTGTGTTTATTGCACATGTACACAGAATAGACAACAAGTCAATTACTACCAGTCAATGCTAATTAAATGAACAAGCAATCTCTTGCCCTATTAGATAAATACGGTGTTGACTTGTTCAATGATAAAATATGGACCAGTCTTAATAAATAAGCCACTAAACAGGCCCATCAATCAGAGGGGGCAGTCTGTGTGGTGAGAAATAACAGAATAGGGAAGAGGCAGGAGCCTTTATCAGGCACCATACATGATATAAATAATGGCAGTAAAAGAATGAACTAGAAAAGTCCCAGAACTCATTTTTATCTCTCCTCCCACCCTTATTTATTATGCCTGGATGGATCGCACTGCCCCAGCAAAGTGCTGCTCAATAGGCAGGCCGGCGGATTTGTGTGGCACATCAAAGAATGATTCATGGCAGGGAGAACGTGAGGTGCCTTTTGTGAGATGAAATAACGGCAGGTCTCTTAGGCGCACCATAAACACCATTATGTTATTCACACGTTATGCCAGCGTCTGCCACTGCAATGCGGGCCCGGCCATGGAAAGTGCCGGTGGAAATTATACAGCATGCTAATAGGAAGCTTCTCCCATGTGAAGCCTGATGCCACAGGACAGAGAGAGAGAGAGAGGGAGAGAGAGAGAGAGAGAGAGGGGGAGGGAGAGAGAGAGAGAGAGGGGGGGAGGGAGAGAGAGAGAGAGAGAGAGGGAGGGAGGGAAAGAGAGAGATACTTTTAAGCTTTTCTCTTTTTCCCTTGATGTAAAGAGGGTGTCTTAACATCTGACTGGCTCATATTTGCAGGTCATTAGTGGCTGTGAGGTGTGCTCGGGCTGTGACGTCAGAGACAGGTAGGTGTGCAGAGAGAGAGAGAGCTCCATCTCCCCGCACTGCTCAGACTGTTTTCAGCTCATCCGCAACTGCTTTTGGAGCGCAATAACAACCTGACTTGCCTGGGAGGGGAATTAAACCTGATTTGGTCAAATGATCAGACATGCCTCAGTGCTCCTGCAATCCTGTCATTGACCCAAACTGCACTGTGGAACACAAAAAGCAGTTAAATCTGTCTTAATTGGGAGCAGATCAATACCGAGGCTCTGTGTAGAATAATTAGGTTGCAGTCATTCAAAAAGGGGGGACAAAAAGGCAAGACTGAATGCAATGTATTTATCACGCCACACCAGTGCTTTAGAAGTGCTGTACATGTCTACGCCACATGGGGGCAGGAGAGAGGCCGACTAGCCCAGAGCTCAAACTGCATGATTCAGTCAAACCGTGAGGGACCATATACTTATCATACACACTAACTAATGATAAGCATGGAAAAAACTGAATCATCAGGCCTTCTATCAACTATTCTGGCCAAAAGGCCACACTGTCTCTTGAAAAAGAGCAGCAGATATTGCTAAGACTCACCCACCCAGCTACCTGAAACACTCTTTACATCCTTTTTTTTAAATCACACAATTGATCACAAAAATGATCCTTTCACTAATCTTGCAAATGTTGGCTTTAACTACAAAAGCATTCAGTGTGGCTTTTTTAAAAAATTTTTTTTAATTTATTTGCAAACATCATTGACATTACAGAAAATGCAACACTACGACATGCACATGAATACTACATACGACAAACAGACGTACATTACATAAACACATACTGTAACTTAACAAGACATCACATTGACTTGGCTTCCACAAACATAACACAACATTCAGTGTGGCTTTAAGTGCATTAATGTCAATGTTCTTTCAAAGAGAGAGGAAATTCCTTCTTAATAAGACCCCTTTGAGCATCCTGCCAAATCTGTGACCTTCCAAAACAGAAAATCAGTCTCACTTCTAATATATTCCCAAAGACAAACAACTTCTAAAGCATTCCCTTCTTCATATACAAGTCATTCATTTCCTCTTTCACGAGAAAAGAAACATTTGTGGATTTGTTCCCCCCTTGCCAAACACCAAGTCTTGTTTGCATATGGGGGATGAGAGATGACTAACTCTGGGAGTTGACCTGCTCTCCCCACCAATCATGACACAAAACAAAGGTGGAAATGCTGCAGACATTTCAGCTGCTTACATCATCTGGGTTCAGTATGGAACACCCACAGCAAGCTTCCTCTGGTGGATTTAGCCATCGCACACCCATCCATCTGCCCTGCCTAGTTTGAATCACAACTTACTCCACACACACACACACACACACACACACACACACACGCACGTGCACACGCACAAACACACAGACACTCAGACACACACACACACACACACAAACAGACACACACACACACAGTGCGGTGGTGCATGGATGCCAGACTCCAACTAACAGCAGGACAATGCCAAAGCACTAAACAGCTTGTTATCCAAATGCCACAGATGCTGCCAGCTGATGGAAGACCCTCCGGTGGGTAGACACAGAGGTAGACACAACATGTACTCTTAAACTTCTGGAACTATATATGCTGGAGTACAAAACACAACAGGGTAATCAGCCTCCATGTCAAATCCCACGCTTAAAGGCACAAGACACAGCAGCCAGGTCATACTGATTAAACCACTAGCAATGGTGCAGGTAGTATTTCACTTCACATTCTGTGCCAAGTAAAGTCCCGCTCTTCAAAGTTCAACAGACTTAAGAATTAAAAGGAACTGCAGGCAACAGATGACTCCAGGGGTTTGGCATGGACATGATTTCCATTCAGAGCTCATGTTTCAGATGGATGACTGTTTTTCCTGCTCTTTACAAAGAATCATCACTTCTAGGAATGAAACACCCCCATCAGATATACAGCTGGCCAGTAACACAGTTACTATGAATGTATGCCTTTAAAACAGCAGACAACTACTGTGAGATTCCCAAGCCGGCTCTCGGCAGACTTGTCTGCTGTCAGTTCATTGATAACTCTGGCAGACTCCTTCTTCCCCTCGGTTCAGTAATGACCAACCTGGCTATACAATGCACTGAATCAGTGAAGGCTGATGAATGATAATGAAACTCTCTCTCTCTCTCTCTCTCTCTCTCTCTCAGCATCTCTCTAGGGGACAGAAATAAGGGGGAAAATCTTGGTGGCAAAATAAGCATACCGGAAATGTTACAAATTTAGTTTCTGCAGTATAAAGGATCAGAGTGGAAAGAGTTACTGTAATGTACAACATACATTTTTAAAATACCAAATCATGTAATAACATACACATGCAACAAAGTGACTTTTGTGACTACTGTTTATTGACAACTGTAAAAAAATGCTAAAGTTTAAATGTATTACTTCAAAACCTAATGAAAAACAAACTTGTTTAAAACTTATACCAGGATTCATTAATTAATCTAAATCTATAAGCAAAAAATAGGGAGCAAAATGTTATTGTCAGGGTGCATATATGTGCAAAACCACATGGGGGCAGTACAACTACCATTTGGAATGAGAATGAGTCTCTTCATCATGCCTAGCATGATGCCACACCAGATGCTACCTCATGCTCAACCAATCATGGGTCCAGTCATGAAACACACATATCTCATTTTGATCCATGTACAAAGCCAGTGAAAAGGTCAAAAAAGCCATTGCTGTCAGAAGCTTGGGATCATATAACACAAAAGAACAAGGCTTGCGGTAAATGTAGAAAATGTGTGTTGCGGTAAAAAGATTGAGGTTGTGCATCTCTGGCTCAAAGTGGTTCTCAAGTGGCCACGGAATCTTCTCTGATGTTTCATTATCTCCAGGAGCTCGTTACCTCACCATTAGAATCCTTCAGCAGCTCAGGTCAGACAGTTCAAAGCGAAGCACTAAAACTTTGGCCAAACTTGGGCCTGGGGCAGCGGAGAGGCCCCATGCTGGGCACAGCGAGACCCTGGGGCCCAGTGAGATATTTCAGCTTTATTAGACATGAGGGAGAGGGCCAGTCCAGTCCACCCCCCCTCCACTGAAGCAGCAGGGCATTTCCTCCACCGCGCACTGACCCAACAGAGGAGCGAGATGATTAACTGCCACACAACTTAAGAGTTGCCTGTTTGATCTGCATTTCACTCATGCACTACAAGGCAGCAGCCCTCATTATCTGAACCCCCGTCAGCCAGCAAAACCAAATAAACACCTTAGAAACCACAAAAGTAAAACACTTAATAGTCCGATATGATCTGATGAGTATAGAAACAATAAGCAGACAAACGCATAGATGAAACACCAACAGACATCAAAAACCAGACCAATGTGCAGCACTGGAGGATGTTTAAATAGCGAAAGGCAATTCCACAGTCTCAGGGATCACGATGTGCTCTGCAGACTCCCTTCTTCTCCACAGGACAGGAGTGTGGTGCTGAGTCGACACTGTGCACATATGGAGCAGAAGTGATGACCTATGCAAAGTGTGCCTGGCCATCACTAGTATGTAAAACAGCCAGTGTGCATGACATCACCCCACGACGGGGGAGGGGGGGGGGAATGTAAGGAAATGCTTCTTTGCATCTCGTTTCCATCCCGCGCTGCCTGGGAGGAATGGGGAGTTGTTAGGGCTGGTGTCATGTTTCTCCCTATTCCAAAAGCAGCTTCTGCATGGCTCATGAATTAGGCCTTAAAGGAAGTGACAGGAAGTGTCAGAAAAACAACCTTCCTTCCATGAGTTCGGCTGTCAGGCTTTGTCCATTTGTAGTCCTCCCACGTGCTGCTCTCATGCTGACTCACCACAACAACAGAGCACAGCGCGTCACCGTCTACCTTCGTCCGTGCCACTGAGCCGAGATAATTATGATGGTTTCATACAGGCGTGAATCTCAATGCAGGAGCCAACAGCCACAGACCCAGCACGGCGCCCATCTAAACGGCGCATCTGCAGTCTAAACACTGCCAGTGACGCATTCCCATCTGCCTCAGCAGTACGCCCGCTGACCACAGGACTGGCCCCTTATCTACCTGCATGCTGTATGAATGCTTATCAGAGTGGCATGCCAAGCTGAGACTGCAGTCTTAAAAGCCTCAAAGGAAGGCAACACCTGCAGAGTGAGTTGGCTGCTCACCGCAGGTGTCTCGTGTGTCACACCCAAACAGAGCACTGAGTTGACCCACACTGATCATTGCAAATGGGACAACATGACCCTGATGATTAGGGCCTGGACTGTTGGAATCCATCATATAGAGGTCATTGTGAGGTCAACCAAAGGGCTTCTCATTACATACAAAGCATAAAAAGCAGAAGCAAAGGGCTATTCATGGTGGAGGGAAGCACACAGCTGCGCTTAAGCTCTGTGGTTCAATGACATGAATCTATCTCTATTTCCACAAAAAAAACCTCAACAAATGTCCTTCTTTGGGAGATAAGGTGGAGAAGACTGCCTGTGTGTGTGCCTGTGTCTGTGTCTGTGTGTGTGTGAGTGTGAGTGTGAGTGTGAGTGTGAGTGTGAGTGTGAGTGTGTGTGTGTGTGTGTGTGTGTGTGTGTGTGTGTGTGTGTGTGTGTGTGAGTGTGTGTGTGTGTGTGTGTGTGTGTGTGTGTGTGTGTGTGTGTGTGCGCGTGTTTGTGTGAGTGAGTGAGTGTGTGTGTGTGTGTGTGTGTGTGTGTGTGTGTGTGCCTGTGTGTGTGCCTGTGTGTGTGTGTGTGTGTGTGTGTGTGTGTGTGTGTGCCTGTGTGTGTGTCTGTGTGTGTGTGTGCCTGTGTGTGTGTGTGAGTGTGTGTGTGCGTGTTTGTGTGTGTGTGGCAGTGTGTCCTGGTTGCTTTGAGCCCGTATAGACGACAGCCCAGCTCCTTCTCCAGCTCCCTGGCAATGAAAGGGATACCTGGCGGCGGTCCAGCCTCTGTCTGCGGAGGGCCAAGACAATGGGAGACTGTGTGCTCTCCTCCGCACTCTTTCTCTCACTTTCTGCCTCTCCGCTCTTTCCCTCGTTCTCTCTCCATTCAGACCAAAGGGAGGAGAGGCCAAAGGAGTCCAGATGGTGCCACAGTCCAGCTCCGCTTCGGTTCCACTCCGCTTCGGTTCCACTCCGCTCCGGTTCCACTCCGCTTCGGTTCCGCTCCGCTCCGAGGCTAGTTTTAGCCGCCTGGCTGGGTGGAATTTGTTTGTTGCATATTTTCCGTCTTTCTTCCTCTCATGCTCTTTCCCTTCTCCCCTTTTTGGTCTTCGGAGGTCTTTGGAGGTTCTGGTCATTTCGAAAAGTCTTTGTCCTCCGTCTGCTCGGAATGTGGACAGAAAAGCGGTGGTTACCATGGAAAATCAGGCATCGTTTCGGTGCATCCATCTGGGAAACTCCATCAAAATGTTCTCATTGTTCAGCAAGGGAACTCTGGAAATATTTCTTCTCATCAGATCGAAACGGAAATCCAACTTTCATGACCACATCTGCTAAGCTGCACAACATAGTTCTTTGTACTGGTGATGACTGTAAATAGCACGATATAAATGCACAACACACTCAGAAGAGGAAAATGAAAATCATTTCATGACCTTGGGAAAGTCAAGACTCACAGTATCTCTGATTACAAACAGCAATGCAATTCATGGGCTCAGCAACATATACTGTATGCATTTTTGGCCAAAGTTAGACACTGCTGCAGAAGACTTCACATTTGAATATACTGTAAATAAAGCTCACTAACATGAGGAGAAATGAATGATAGTTTCTTCCTTGACCAGCGTAGACTGTGAGTGACCACACACTCCCAGAATGCCTTTAGAGGTGTTAATGGCTGTGCTTTTGAGAGCATCACCACTGCATTGCTCTGCACAGAAACAGCGTGCTGCAGAGGCCCATTCACATGAAGGGCATGCATAGGAGAGAGAGGAGAGGGATGGGCTGGACATGAGCGCATGGAGGAAGAGGCTGAGCTGTGAGGAGGAGTGGACAGACGAGTGGTAGAGAGGAGCATGAGAGAGTGATGACCTGCTGACCCGTCCACTGGGGCTACTCTGTTTTCTAAACACTTAAAAGGGACACCAGGCAACGTTTTCGTGTTAATTACTCATCTTCGTAAATCGGTATATGGTTAAATGACTCATTACAGGGCGAATGAAGACTCTCTCGCCCGCTCCTACTGCCTGTAGGAAGAATATCCCGCTTGCAAGTTCAGTGTATCGTACCCGGCGACCGAAGCAGTTTCAGTTTCCATCCTGCATCCACAGCACAGAGGGAGGCTAACAAAACGCTAGCGATTGTTGCAAGCGTGTGTATAATGGCAGAGCCGGCGAAGAAGCAGCGAAAACCCTTGACGGAAGATGCAAAGAAAAGGAAAAGAGCTTCAGACCGAGCGAGGGGGAGTTTCGTAGAGAAAAAGCATCAGGCTTGCCTGGTGTCCCTTTAATCGGTCTGTGTATGTGTGTGTGCGGATGGGTTGGTGAGCCTGTTTTTGTGCATGTCTGTCTGGAGGAGTTTGCCTTCATTCCGTTGTGATTCACTAGTGTTTTATTTGTGTAAGACACAACTAAGTGTGTCGTTTGATTAATAGCTAAATAATGACCTAAACACTTCATAATGCAACCCTCTGTTTATATGGATAATATGAGACCCTCCATTGGCTAACGAGTGTGTGTGTGTGTGTGTGTGTGTGTGTGTGTGTGTGTGTGTGTGTGTGTGTGTGTGTGTGTGTGTGTGTAAGGAGAGAGTCTGACATATTGTTAGAGCCATGCAGCCAGGCATACAGTGTCTGCAGGGTAGTTCCATGAAGGTTACTTCAGATTAGCTTGAGGTCTCAGAAGCACTGGGCACAGTATCTGTGAGATGCCGGTGGTATTAAAGCCAGGGATGGTACAAGAGGATTCAATAACTACTGTACACTATGGGATGCTAATCTCATCTAGTGTCTGTTTCACAGATATCAGAATCACATAGGTGAGGACAGAAGGTATATTCAGTGAGATGGTAAAAATGGCCTGATATCTAATCAGTGTTATCATGGCACCACTGGGTGCCAGCTTCACAATAACAGGTGAGGAAAAGCTAGACCGTATATTTTTCCTTCCATAAATCAGAGAGGACTAAAATAATAACAGCAAATTGTCTGAGTGTATCATGCAAAGCAATTTTACTTGCTGCAGAGACTTCAATTTATTCAGAAACAACACCCACAAGAAATGGCCTGAAACACTGAAATTCTTTTAATTCATATGATCCCAACCAAGCTATTACGCAAACACTTCATTCTCTATGGAAAAGAATCGAGAGGCAAAAGTGATGCCTCGGCAGTTGTTGTCACCTGTAAACTGAAACAGAGGAGTCTCAGATGGAGCCTGTGCCTTTGGAGGAAGAGAAAAGGCCTCCATGTAGGTGACATTCAATCTTACACAGCACTACACTATAGCAATTATATGTGCATTGGCCACTGCTCATCCTAAATAAACGAAACAAGCACATATTCTGCATAATCATGCTCTGAAGATGCTGAACAAAATGTGTGTGAGAAATTATTCCAGATTAATTCACTGACCTTAAAATTCAAATCATGGTACCAGACATCATAATATCTCCTGGGTTTGAATGGCCACCATTTTTCGTATTTTTGCAATGTAATCTTCAATTTAATGACATCTACTAAACTATCCATGACTCTGGAGAAATGTTTTCTTTGTCCTGCCCAGATCAGACTACTAGATCAGATACAGACCTCTTTCCCTCATGTACTTTTCCAGTGGTTTCCAATTCAACACATGGAGTTTCTCCTTACAGAAAGGTCAGCATGTTCTGAAATACAGATTAGACTCCTGCTTGGGCTCACACACACACTGAGCCACAGCAGAGGCCTTAATGTCAAAATGTCCTCTCTTGGGGACAGGAAACTGGCCACAACGTCCAGTGTCTCTGTGGCTTTACTGTACAGCCAGCGTGCATGGTTGACACATCCCTACGGATCAGTCCTGTATTAACAGCTAGCCTCTGAAGCTGACCAGTGTCAGGTTTCACCGAGGCTCTGCGCGCTGGCAGGGGGAGGTCAAATGGTCAGGGAGATTTGTGGCGGACTAAGACTTCACTGGCTACCCGTGTGCCCGTCCTTGTGCTCCTCTTGAAAGCTTCATGCACCTCCATCACTGCCACCATGCCCCCAGTCTCTCCCACCTGCCCCTGGCAAACACTGTGTCATCTCTAGGGATTTGGGTGACTACACAGAATATGTGCAGGTGTGTGTTTGTGTTTGTGTTTATGCTTGAGTGCATGTGCGTGTGTGTATGCTATGAGGGAACACTGAACATGCTGACTACTCTTTCTGTTAGATGCTGTACCACACTAGGTTTGAAGAAACATTCAGACAATACTCTTAATATTGCAGCATCCAAATGTACTATCACACACATCATTAAAAGCTCAGAAATAGCACTATTAATATACTGTAATATCAAGGATGCCCTGCATTAAAAAAGAAACATGAATAATTGATGATGTTTTGTTAAAAACACAGATTTAGATATAAGTACGCCTTTCTGAAAGGACTGTTCTTGTACATTTCTTGTACAGCCTTAGGTGTACACAACATGTACGTAGGTGTACACAACTCTCTTTTCAATGTGGATTACCAACACACATTAATTGGCAGAGACATGGGGGTCTGCTTCTTCAGGTCTCCTGACTGGTTAATACAGAAGAGTATCTTACTTTTCAAAGCATCTATTTACAGGGACACGGTATAGAGTATAGAGTCAGGTAGATGAGCTTTTCCATAGAGTATCACTTACAGCCAATTTAATTGAAGAGTGATTGACGAGCCTTGAAAATCTGCATCATCTGAATGGATGAGCTGTGTTGTTCCTCTGGCAGTCTAACCTCCCCAGCGGGGCACGTTGGTGTGCAAATGTAAAATAAATTGCTTTGCACTTTAAAGTAAATTACAGCAAAGTGCATAATACAATCGAGGCTAGGCGGTTGGCGGGCGGTAATGACTGATGCTCCACTCTCAGCCTCCGTCCCATCCATACCGGGGCTGGAAGCCTGGAGCCTTGGAGCCAGGGCAGCCTGCAGCACCACAGCCCACTGCTCTGGGAACACCGCACCGCACCAGCCCACTCCCACGCCCACTGCGCAGTGTGGTTTCAGCCTTTCTCACTCTCTCTATCTCTCACTCTCTCTCATTCCCTCTTTCTCTCTCTCCTTCTCTCGGTAAGAAGGCAAATGAAAGAGCCCCTCCAGGCTGCTCTTATGAGAGATGATTTACAAAAAACATCCAATTACACATTCTAAAAGCTATTTACCTTCATTTCATTTTGGAGAGCTGCAGCCAAGCCCTTGTTCCTGTTCTCCCCATAGTCCTTTACATCTTCGAGTGAGCTAATAGCTTTTAGTTATTGTGATTCATTCACCAGGGGATTTGTTAATGGTGTATATTTATCCTCACAATTAACAATCCATTGATTCATTAGCATGATTTACCCAAACTGCAGAAGTATCATCTGAAGTGAAAACTCTACCTCCTACAAGGCAAACCTGTAATAACCTGACTCAGACAACCCCTACAGCCATCACATCTGTCCATCATTCTCTCTCTCTCTTTCCTTCCCTCTCTTCCCCCCATCCCCCTGTGACATGCAGGGCATTAACGTCCTGAATAAAAGCCGGGTGTCGTAAATGGCCAGTCGCGTGAGCGTCACGTTTAACGCGCTGCGGCAGCTCTGCACATCATTAGAGCTTTTGGTCCAGGAGATAATGGCCGCTCCCGCTGCAGCACGCTAATTAAAGCACAACTAATAAAGGTGTAAAACGACACCACCCGGGCACCCAGTGAGCAGAACCTGCCCATTAAACAGCATTTACTCACACTACCACAGTCTATGTGGCTCTGGGTGTCTGTGTGTATGCGTGTGTGTGTGTGTGTGTGTGTGGGGGGGGGGGGGTGTTGATTGACATCTCTGCAGGTGCATACTCCCCTAAAACCCCCATATTTGTACTTCCCTTTTCAGCATCCCAGCTGACACCCCACTTTCGCCTGAGTGTCTCCTCCACCCACTGCCACAGTAGCAGAGCTGAGGTGGCGGAGTTGCACGGGGCACAGCCGAGGCGCCGCAGCTATTCTTGGGCTCAGGATTTGCATTTCAAACACAGCTGCTGTTCTTTGCTATTTGGGTATTTGGTGTGTCTCTCACAAAGCATTGAAGCATGAACAATAACGAAAACTACACAAGGCCCTTAAGTTTCTTATCAAACTTTTACTGGCCATGGCTGTAAAAAAGATATTCCACTGGAGAGTCCTGGCGTGCCGGCCCAGGCTTCTAGAGAGATGATAAATGGCTGTTACAGATGTAGAGCACTCCATCATTTCGCCTCAATGGCAGATTTGTTTGTGATGGAACGTTCTGAATCACTCTCTGTCAAATCACAGTAACAGATGGAGCCATTTTAATGACTAAAGTGGGAAAGTGTACTTCAGAGAACAAAAGTTGGGGACAAACTGCTAATAAATTTATATATTTCCTGCTAGTTTCTCTGTTGCTATGCAACGCACGTGTTTCATGGCAGTTAGACTTTGTTCAAAGCAAAGCAAGCCACTACATCTCATTTCTCTATGCGTTCCCTGTGGACTGGCATGGTGTAATATGCTTTGCATACAGTCTCAGCACACTGCATGGCACACAGCTGCCGGTGTGTGAACTCGCAACATTTATCTGCCTTTCAGCATCCAGGCCCGCTAGATTTACCACCATCTCACATTTGGCACCACTTCCAGATTTACCACCATCTTAAATTTGGCACCACCGCCAGAACTGCTGAGACACGAGGAAAAGAGTGTCCGTCTGTGGCATCCTACCTCATCTGTCTACCACTGCCAAACTGAGGATGGACTCCAATCATTCACAAGATGCCAGCAGGACATTTCTTTGGCTTCTCGCTTATTCAAATGTCAGACAGTATGCTTTAAATATTGTTTCCACTGCATCTCTGGCGCAGAGCGTTCCTTCCCGGGTTCCTTCCACCTCCATGGCGTTCCGTATGAAAACAAAAGCGTCTGCAGCACTGGCTGACTGCACTAGTGGAGCCTGCCAGAGAGCTGCAGTCTCCTGGCTGAGACCCTTCCCTCAGACGAGCACAAGGAGCAGCATTTCACACAGACCAACGCCACATTGATATGGCTCCTTTGTGTTTGTGCTCACTCTTTTAAACAGCCTTCCCCTTCTCCCCCTCTCTTCTCGCTCTCTTGGTTCCTTAACCCTGCAGTAGGCCCAGACAGACTTGGACATCAGACAAATACCAACGGGCTTTTCAATCAAAGCACACAGCACTTGTTCAGAAGCAAAAGGATGGCCAGGTAAGTGCACCGTGTGGCCATATCAACACATCACAGGTGCTGTAATAGAACTTCATATTGATGAATTGTCTGCAGAAATGCGATTTGGTCAGTAACAAAGACTTGTTGGTATTTACAGGCCAACAGAGTCAATAAATCAATACCTGGACAAGAGTAAACAAAAGATGTTATGGGGATGCCATAAAGGTCCTGTGAAAGGACTTTATTTATGTCAGGAGGAGTGCAGAGGCGTCGGAAAAAAAGAATGAAAGTTACACGACTTCAAGGGCCATGAAATCACCTTGGATCTGGCAAATTTACCACAGGCTTGGAACTAATCATGTGATATGTTGCAAGATCGTGAAATGGTTGCAGACAATGTTGCAGTGTGGAAAGATTTTCTCAGGGTGAACCTGCTGCTCTCTCTGAGCAGACCTTACATATTGTGTTGGTAAAAACTCTTTTATAAACCCTTTCAACAATAAAAACAAAAACAATGCTTGAACGTTCTATTTGGTTCCCAATCTACTTCCTCTGCATTAAGATAACATATGGAATGTTAAAACGGAAGCTTTGTGGGGCCAACTATGATGCTGATAATAGAACTCTCTTGAAAGGGTCACTTAACCATGTTCATTATGCAATGCACGAAACTACAGTATATATGCATTTAAGAATACACAGGGGGCAAAGTTGATAGCATCAAGTCACTGCAACAAATTATTGATTTCCTGAGTTGCAAGCTGCAACTGCAAGCGGGGTAATTCCATGTCAAATCAGATACGGTTGTTGCTGCACCGTCTCAGATTTTGTTCAAACCTTGTCATATCAAGAATGGTTCCCAAAACCAAGGCCTGTAAAATATTTATCTTCAAATCCCATGTCATCATATTATTTTCAGCCCTTGAAGTCATCAGCCATCAAAGATTTGGCAATTTGTTCCATATCAAGGGCCTCATGTAAAACTAATTGGCATGCAGTACAATGGTCCAACTTTTTACACTTTTAATGGTCCAATTATACTGAGATTATATGTCTGTCTTCCGTCCTTCAATATTTGGGCAGGCTACGAATAATAGTTTTTAAGATATGAATGCCCAGAAATGGCCTCCAAGATAAGGTATTTCTGTTACCTTCAAAGGTGAAAAAAAATATGAAAGCATTGGAATTTCACAAAAAAAGGCCTTAGTTTTGGGACCTAAATATTAGGTAGA
>NC_055969.1:28049269-28216769 GCF_018492685.1 Alosa sapidissima
AACAACAATACAGCACTACGCATAACATACTAAACGCACTATAAAGACTACATGCTCAAGATCACTGAAGCGTGGATGCTTTCTCTGGCTTTGGTTAACTCAATAAGCACCACTGTTAAAGTTCTGGACTTTTTACAGCAGTTTTACTGTAGATAGAAGCTGTCCAGGGCTTATTGTGTAGACTGTAAATCACAGAGTCACTGGTCCAACATGAACGCCACTGAGTCTTTGGATAAATATAAACAGGCTTATTTTCACCCTCTTCCCTTAACCAACAAACAAGCTGGTATGGTTTTTCTTAACCACATTCAGGATTTTTCAGGGCTGCAAGTCAACCAAGAGAATTCCCACCACTAGACTGAGGCTAACGAGATCATCCATCACCCTGTCCCTGCTGTGGCTAATGCTGGGGTGCAGCCGTTCATCTCCCAGCAGGGGAGTCGCACCTTGCCGCCACCTGCAGTTCTGGCTGTTTTACCTCGCTTGTTACGCCCTGGGAGAGCCAGGAGCGAATCCCTTCAGTAGAAAAGCAGAGGCAAAGAAGCAGCTGAAGGAAATGTGAAGTGCCTGAAGGAAGCTCTGCGACCACAGCAGACACAGGAACCAGGGACGGGATCGCTGCGAGGCTGGTGGGTGTTTGTTTACTGTGAGGGTGTGGGGATTTCTTGAGGCAGAAGTTACCAGAGAATTTCCTTTCAAGATGACAGGGTAGCTGATGAGCTTGAGAAAAAAGTAAGCATAATTATGTCACTGGCATTTCCCTGTAATGTAAACTGGTCTTACCAAATACCAAATACATTTGAAGCAAAAAAACTTGAGCTGCTGGAAAAGGCTGAGTTGTTTGACTTCAGGGAATCCCCCATAGATCCGAATGTGTATATGCATGAGTTGAAATAGGCAAAGCTGCCCAGTGTGGAGGAAGCTACAGAGAAGACTGATGTGCTAAAATGAGCTAATACATTCTAAATGGCTGGGCCTAAATTGCTTCAGAGGACACAATTAGTGGACAGCCATAGAGCCATAAAAAGGGCACTTCACCTTGACTGGTCCAGACCTAGCACCTTCATCTCTGGTCATTAGCGGCCTTTGCCAGCTTGTGGACTTGTCTTGCATGGCTGCTGAAGCTACAGTATGTGTAAATCAATGGGAGATCTGCCCTCATGTGATAATGTCCTTCTCCCCCCACCCAGCTTATCATGGGATAGGTTACTTTTATCTTACTTATACTGTGCTGCAGCCATAGTAATACTGGTCAGTGTTAGAGGAACCATGGGCATGCAATGTCCGTTGCATCTCACTTCTAACAGTCCTCTAGCAGTCCTTCCATGTAGTTATGCTACCACTGGGGGAACCTCCCTAATATGATGCTAACACTGACAGGAGGAGCAGATGTCTGAACACCTTTAAAAAGCTTCAGTTGCAACATCAAAGCACTGTTCTCACTACTCCTGTCTGCAGTTGTGTTGTGATGTGTCTCTTAGGATTTCTTATTAAAGTAGTGCTGGTGTTACATTGTGTTTGTCCACTGGAAATCTTATTACCTGATTGCAGTTTAATATAAAATAAATAAATAACAATTCCAATGTTCAAAAAATAAATCATTTGGAAATGGGTAGATGCCATCTATTCCAGTTGTTACAACCAAGCTGAGAGCCAAACATGTCCTCATTTGTACTGAAACACCCAGTTGGCCCAGTCATGCAGCAAACACAACCCAATAACACAGAGTAGCCTAATCTTGTAAAAGCTGCACACTGAGAGAGCTTTTGGGAGTGGAATCAGTTTTGGCACTGGCAGCACGAGAGAGGCACCTGAAGCAAGGACTCTGTGCTGGGCCACAGCCATTGTGAAGGCTCAAAAAATGTCTTTAACCTCAAGTTTCCATTAGCTAGATTCAGCCAGGTTTTCTCATTTCCTTGCCTAGGCCCACAGTCCAGTCCTCCCGCTGCTGCTGAGCTACCAGACGAGGTTGTCTGTTTTAAACAATGACCTAGTTTTCAACCTGGCCGATTGAGTCTTCTTTCCTCCCAAAAAGAGCGATCACGTAGCCGTAGCCCTGACTGGCAGGTGACTAATCTAAACACTATTTCCCCTTTCATCTCTGCTGTCTTCCACTATGTGCTCTGTACTTAGTATTAATTTTGATGTATGTTAGCTCATCCATGGCCCTGAACAGGACTCATCCTCAATGGGTTGCAGAAGTCTTCCATGTCAGCCATCTTGATGGGTCCCTGGGTGAAGGACCTCACTGGATTTTGTTGTGCTTTTTGTCTGGCAAATAGCCATGCTGGTTTTCACAATGAGAGAGCAGTCAAAGGCACCCTCTAACATTATTTGGGTGATAAAAAAAGAGATTGTCAGCCTGTAGGCAAGGCAATGGATTCGCTCAATCTGCATTGAGGATGAGTCCTGTTCAGGGCCATGGATGAGCTAACAGACATCAAATACTAAGTACAGAGCACATAGAGAGAGAGACTCAGCAGACTCTCTCTCTCTCTCTCTCTCTCTCTTTCTCACACACACACACACACACACACACACACACACACACACACACACACACACACACGCACATGCACATGCACATGCACGCACACACACGCACACACACACGCACACACACACACATTGTGGAATAACAGCTCCATGAGTCCAGGGCTGCTTAAGAATTTCCAGCCATATTTCAAACTTTGTTGGAGCATCAAGAAACTTGCTGCATCTGCTTAAAACAAGCACTGGCTAACGCAGCATACCAATGACCAAGCGCCAATAATATATGAGTAACCAGGGGGCACAGGCATCATTTTAGATTCACAGCCTGGTATGGAGCTAGAGTTTAATAAGATTTGCTGGGAGGAAAGAAAACAAAATGACAGTTTTATCCAGCACAAACTGAGACTCCACATCCAGAAATGCCAAAATGCTACAGGCAGCCCCAGTGTTCTCACAAGAGTTTCATGAGAGCAGTGCAGCATCATATTCATCAGGCACCAATGGAGGATTTTACTCATGCCCTTGTTCCATAGCCCTTTCATGCGCGTACTGAGGGAGCTTTTAAGTCAGCAGCCGGCAACTTGAAAGCTCTGCATATACAGTACAAAGGACAAGAGAGGGAGATCAAAGATCAGGTGACTTGACAGAAACACAAAAGACTTGAGGTTGTCCCTGAGGAGACTCCCAATGGCGCCCGCCGGGATGAATATGTAATTCCCTTATCATCCCAGCTAACACAGCTCGGAGCATCTTCCAAATGCAGGGAGATCTATGGAGGCCAGAGGCTTAGGCTGGGAGATCAGTACTTACTGCCGTCACATCTTGGCAGTAGCAAGCATATTCAATAGCAACGAAGCTCCAGCTGCTCTCGATCACTCTGAGACTCAGTCACTTTTTCCCCTGAATCTTAATACAAGCCTCTGGCAAGTGTGGAGCGATAGAGCCAACTCTGCAACGCTCTTTAAAAGTCCACTTTGTCCTTTTACTGAAAACACACAGTGCTGGGAGGAAGGAAGAAGTCTCATAATGGGAGGAAGATTTTGCCACTGACTCACCTACTGTTACTGAAAGCTCACAATACAAAAACACTGAAAGATCCAAACCTGATCTCCTCAGCACAACTGTCATTATGAGATCATTAGGCATATCCAACAGGAGGTAGATCAGGTCTCCTCAAGGCAGCAATAAACACAAATTCAATTAACTGCTTGTTAATTACATGTTGTATGATTGCCTTTCCAAATGAGAGCCAGATAAGGGCATCTTGGTGGTAATTGCTGTAGCAAAGCTATTCAATGGCAAAATGCATGTAGATGAAAGTAGATAATTAGTGCAAGAGGGTTAATTGCATTGATGGGGGTCTGGCTCCTACTGTAATAGACTCCAATCGCTATATGATGTTAGAGGCTAAAGACAAGAAGACAAGAGAAGTTCAGTCAGTGCTTAAAGCATATCCATTATTGGTTAAAGGTGAGGCCACAGCCCAGCAGGGTTAAGGGCAGAGATACACACCATTTTGTTACACAGTTAATAATTATTCTTCAGAGTTTCTCTACAGGCAAGGAGCACAACACGGTGTCACTCATTAACACGACTGTAGAAATCTCTCCTTTCTTGACTCCCTCTTTCCAGTTCTAAGGCCATTCTCCCATTCTCCTACAGTAGGTGAGGTGTGTCTCATAGGTTCATTCTTCTCTCCCATTCCCCCTCTTTCTGGGGTCAGAAAGCGAAAGCACTACACAGCTAGCTAACACACAGCTCCCATGTTCCAACACAGCTCACAGGGCAGTTTGTCTTGTCACCGCAAATAACAGCAGGCCTGACATCTCCAAAAGTAATCAGCGGGAAAGAGAGAACACATGGGGATGCCATGGAAAGAGGTCCCATTTGTCAAGACCCTTGCTAGAAGCCCGAGTTTAAAATACGCACTATGAACGTTTTTGAGGAGTATTGAGGAGTGCACAACCAAAGAGACCCAGATCTGTAAACAGTAAATGGATTCACAGAGCTCTATAACATATTAACATAGAACAACTAAGAGAAATTGGAAATGCGTTCTCTCTCTCTCTCTCTCTCTCTCTCTCTCTCTCTCCTAAAGTGAGAGGCTATGAAGTGGAACTGTGCTGGAGAGGAGGGCAGGGTTGGTTGAGTCCAGAACGGCAATGTGTAAGCTATTACCATACATACTGGAGGGAGCATATCCCATGATCCCTAGCCAGAGACGTTTTTAATTAAAACGGAGAGATTGGTACATGGCAGGTCACTACCGGGGGAGAATCCTCAGGGATGGAAAGAAGCTACAGCTGAAGTCTCCATCACAGAAACAACACTTACCGCTGACAGCAGCACAAAGCCAATGATTCATATGCCCAGGTCTTAATTGCGGTACAATGAGATGGTACCAATGTGATTTACATTCAATACGCATCCAAAATTGGTCAAATATGGAGACAAATTTAATGGGGAAATAATTGGTAAAATGTCTGACAGACTTTGCAGAACCAGATTTCTGGATGATGCACTTGCATTCATTGTTGCAAATAAACAATGAATGCGAGTGCTATTATTGATTTATTATTGATAATAAACAATTACTTTGGCTGTGAACTCCATCCTTAAGTCCGTAGCCAATGTGACTCAGAGCCCCTCTCACCTTGGTCTGCCCTTGAGTGGGCTTCTCACCCCTGGCCCTGCCACTCTCCTCCTGAGATATAATACGCCTGGGCGTAATGAATGAATGGATGGAAATTGGCTGGCCTGTAAATGGCGCACGGTAAATCAGGCACGCTTTGGTTCATCTGTCACCGAGGAATTACAACACCCACACGGAGCCAGGCAGAGGGGCGGACATCGCCACAGCCTGCAGATGCGGGAGCGAGAGTAAGGGGAACGCCGCCTCTCTGGGAATATTTGACTGTAATGGGCGATGAGTTCACCTTTTGATCACTAGTGAGTGTTGAGTCCTTGGCGTCTGCCAGGGTTATGAGCAAAACTATCCTGGATTCCCCAGCTGAGAAATGCAGTGAGAACAGCTGGTCAGAGATAATTAATTGAGAGATTAATTTATAATTTATTCAATTATTTATCTTATAAATTTATAATTTATAAGATAAATAATTGAAGAAGAAAAGATATCAGGAGAACTACTGTTTTGAGATATAATAGAATATTCCACTTTCCTGATGAGGGGGGAGACATATTTGTTGGAAACTGAATAAGGCGCTTCATCACACTGACAAGTTCTCAGTTAAAACCTCAATTACTGAACTTCTTCATATTCAGTAGATGTTCTTGGCTGTCCTTCAAGACAGACTTACTATTCCACAGAAAAAAATACTGCCTCATCATAGCGCTGCCTTCAACACCAGTGACCGGCCTCCGGCTTGACATGTGAGTGGACTAGGAACGGGCACTGAGACAGACAAGGTCACAGGCCCACAGCTACCAGCCCACATTCCTCTAATGGAGTCAAAACATCCCACAAATTCCCTGCTGGAGTGCTGTAGCCTGTCAGTTGTTGTCAAAAGTGCTATATGGATGGTGGGCTACTCATTCTGCCATGGTTCAAGACTGTTCAAGCCCTTTCAACAAGATAACCTCTGTGTTCAAAACAAACCCTGCACTTATCCATTTGCCTGCGTATTTATTTATTGTACTGAGCGTCATGGTGTGAACACTCCAGTGACTTTGAGGGCAGCAATAAACACTGAGTGATGAAAAAAGCTGTCATTTGAGCCCCAGGCTAAAACCTGTGAGGACAAGTACTGTTTTGCATGGAACAAATCTGTCTGTCTGTGTGTGTGTGTGTGTGTGTGTGTGTGTGTGTGTGTGTGTGTGTGTGTGTGTGTGTGTGTGTGTGTGTGTGTGTGTGTGTGTGCAGAGATGTGAGGTATGTGGATGAGACGTGGGTGTCTCCTGACAGGGTAGAGGCGGAGTGTGGAGGTCATGCTAATGATTCTGCTCTCTAATTCCTCTCATCTACACAGAGCAGAGCAAAGCTGCAAGATGAATAATTAAACCTCAGATTGTCATTTTAATAGGCATCTAAAACGCCAAGGGCACAGGCCTTTCAACAGTCAACTACAGCTCTGGAAAGGTCTTGACTTTTTGTAGACACTGATAAGTGAACTTTTTTTTCTGTGCCGTAAAATGTTTATTTATTGAAAAGCAGCAACATGAAACCTGTAATTACACCAGTATTTTACACTGTGCCAGTCATTGTTTCTCTCTCTGTAATAAAAGTCATTTTGATTTAAATGATGAAATTAGATTTTTACCCAGTATGAACTATGCCACTCTCAAGCCACTGGCAAAACAATGCAGGCTCTATAAAAGTGGATCTATGGGCTCAGTAGACTATGCATCATTATTACACAATCAGATGATAAATGGTTGGGATTAGAATAATTATGCAATCTTCAGCACTTGCCAGGCACAGAATCTTCTTTGTGCCGCTGAATGACGCAGTTGTGTGCATGTGCGTGAGTGTGTTGTGCCAAGGGATGAGCGCTCGTGCCTAGCACTCAGACGTAGCCTCGTCTGTAGCTCTCTGTGACCACTGACCCATGCTGTGGCAATTCTGCACATTCCACATGGCACACACAGAGAAGGCGTCCAGCCTACTGCCCAGACATACGCATCAACCCACCATGAGGGTCCACGGTCATGTTTACATGTCATGTTTACAGCCAGCTAGGCTAGCCTGTCTGGCCAACATTCTCTGACCTGAGGTCAGGGGGATTGAAAACGCCAAGGCTAGTTCATCGTCCTTGAAGTAAAATAAACGGTTTGTGTTTTCTGTGGCTATTATACATAGCATGTACTCATGTGAGCTTGAGCGCACGCTCACACAAGGGTGCATTTGCGTCTGTGTGCAGTGCACACGCCATCGAGGTCACATCAAAAAGAAACAAAAAGAAATTTCACAAAAAGAAATTTCACCCAAATTGGTTCTGGCCTTTAATATCCACTTCAGACACAGCTCTTCTCACCTTCAGCAGTAGTCTCTAAATTTAGTTAGGCAGTAATTAGTCTTCCCCTCAACTCTTGGAGGAACACTGACAGATGCTGAGAGTTTTGTCATATTGGAGGGCAGTTTGGTAGCTTGCTTCTTACTAGCCCTGTTCACCCGCTTCTCTGTGGGTCAAAGCAATTAAGAGTTTGTGCTACATTCATGGCCCAGTTTTCTTCGAGTCTTCCTTCCCTACAGCATCAGAGCGAAAAGTTATGGTTAGAAAAAGGAGAAAACTAATGCTGTTGTCAGTTGTTTTTAGGTTGGGAAAGCAAGAACTTCCTTCCTCCGACAAATTTAGAATAATGTGGTGGCTACATGTAGGTTAGAACTTGCCGATGCATGTTCAAAACAGTGTCCAAAAATATACAGATAGTCCATGGGGCACCACAGGTCTTTTTTTTAACATCCAGAAGCATCCAGACACAATTTCTTCAGAAAATGGTCCAAACTGAACCATGCACCTGAGCCCACCGCCCCCCTGCGTTTTTACACATAGATCACATCAGTCCCACATTCCCCTGCACAAGGGAGGCCATTGAAAGCCAAATTGAAAAACATTTTTACTCGGGGGGTGAAATGTCCAGATGACATGCCGTCAGCCATACCACTCTTGATGTGTGGTGTTGTATTTCATGTAGGGCACAGACAGCGAGCCTCCACTTCCCCCTTGTCCCAGAGAGGCTCTCGTATTGTACCGTATGGACGCCATTGTCCTGGCTGGAGCCAAACATAGGATGCTTTAGATGAGAACATAAGGACTTTCATTCAGAGGCGGGGAGAACAACAGCTGCATTGTGGGTCTGAGGAGGTCCTCCCGGCCCACCGCCCACCTCCAGGCTTTGGCTGGCTGACCTTTTGTGTGGGCCTGGGCGTGGACCATGGCCAGAATAGAGGTGGTCCTGGCCCAGTCAGCGGTGCTGCAGAGAGGCCGTGGGCAGAGGAAACCTCCGTCCTCGGACAGAGCCAGCATGTTTTGGGTAGTACAACTAGCGTGGAGTAAGGAAATGGGAACTCCATTCACCAACAGTGCAAACAATACAGACAGATTTAGAGCATATTAATCAATGGAGAAATGCCAACAAGCTGATAGAAAAGTTCCACTATCAGATTCATTCTTCTTTGTTGTTTTTCATTAATAGTTTCAGCACAACAGCTTACATTACTAAGGCACTGTTAAGCCCACTTTTATCCAACGTTTGCTGTATATTTAGAACATCTAGAGGGAAGACAGACAGATTGTTGGGTGCACTGTCTCTCCACCCTTAATCAAAACCTCCCCGCCCCCACACTCGAGAAGAAAAAAGACAGGAAGGCAACATGGCACTGAAAAACACCGGTCTCATAAAATCAGTTCCTGATGCATGCGTTTGTAGATTTGCACTGCAAAAAATGAAATCTAACCAAGTGTTATTAATCTTGTTATAAGATCAAAAAATCTATTTGGTATTGTTTTTAGTATGAAAAGACTTACCTAGTGCTCTCCCGTAAGATCATTTTGACTTAATTTAAGAAGACTTTGACTTATTTTAAGGAGTCTTATCAAGACAAATTTACTTAACGCACTGGCAGACAAATTTGCTTGTTTTTAGGACAAATTTGCTTAACGCACTGGCAGAAAAACTTGCTTGTTTTCAGGATGAGATGTCTTAAAATAAGTCAAACTAAGTCAAATGATTTCACGAGAAAGCGCGGTAAGTCTCTTTATACTGAAAACAAAACAAACTAGTTATTTTTATCTTGATATAAGACTAATAATCTTGGTTAGATTTTATTAGATAAGCAGTTTTTTGCAGTGTGGCTGGGCTAAAAGGCATTTGATAAACGCCTCTCATTGGCATTCGGTACATCGCTGAAGTTATGGGAGATCAAAAACAAGCATCGCTGCCTCAGATCAGGGCTTCAGGTTCTCAAGCCGACTTTGAAGCCCTAGCTTTTAAAGGAAAAGTGAAAAATCTTTTTCTTGTCTGATATTGAATCTTGATCTGATCAAATGAGAGGACATGATGCAAAGAAACATCTCGTGAACGAAATACAGAACACACACGTCTGTGGTTTCTGGAAGTGAAACATTAAAGTGCAAAGGATTGACCACACACAGACCAAAAAATCACTATTCGCTGCCATCACACGCTTGAACATATCTCTTTCAAACTTCTCTTCTTGTTTTGGTCTCTGTTTAAAATTACCCTTATGCACAGATAAAATCAAACCACTTGTACACACAGACAGACAGACAGACATACAGACAGACACACACATACAAACACACACACACAGACAGACAAAGAAACAAATATAAATAGGTACAGCGCATAGGCAAACATAGAAACGCACACAAAATCACACATACACACACAAATACCTTCACACATTCCCTGACAGAGATGTGAGTGAACTTTAAAAGTGAACTCCGAAACCTAAATCCTGCTCTTGCTCTCTCTCTCTCTCTCTCTCTCCCTCTCTCCTCCTAATTACTTCAAAAGTGAGCTGATTAAAATATCCCGGGCTCACCGGGCCATGTAATATCGAGGTAGAGCACCTCTGCAAATGAAAGAGCTAAGACTGCCTGCACTCCACATTGGGACTTACTAATGATGGCCAAGCAGCAGGGATTTCCACCCAGAACATCAACACACATTTAGGCAGAAACTGCTGAGGCAGAGCTTCCAAACAAACCTTTCCCACTTCCTGCTTTTAGCCAGACCGAGCCCCACTCAAACACACTGCCCGCTCACGATGGGTCAGCTGCCTGCTTATGGAACTTGAGAAAGTGTGTGTGCATCTTTTTGTTTCTTTGAATGTGTGTGTGTGTGTGTGTGTGTGTGTGTGTGTGACTCATTGTCTGTTCTCCATTAAGGGAGTGTTAAACCCAAAGCAGATCTTTCCACCAGGCCTTGGTTACGGTGCGGGGAGAGACAGTCAAAACAATCTTACACACACTATTGTACTGTTTTCCAACATATATTCTCTGGCCTGATGACACTAGGGAGAGTTGAGTCTGCAGACTGAGGTTATGTACCATGCTATGTCCAGCTGTGTCCTTCTCCCTACTCTGATGTACTTACCAGTTATTATGTAAACAAATGTGAATAAATAAAATAAATAAAAAGTTTACACTTTTTTCTTTATTTGTCTCAATCTTCCTGTATCTTCCCCATACTGGTTGTGAGTCAGGGATTCTAAAAACAGCGTCTGTGTCCTCAGCTCTCCTGGTGTTTACTAGACCTCTCGTTTACTCCTGCAGCACCACTCAGACGCTGGCGCAGAAACAAATGTGTTCTCGTGCCACCGTGCCAACTCTTAGAAGCAAGGGGGCAGGAGCCCGAGATTACCTCGGAGACGGTTCACATAACACAGATTTTAATTTCGCATCGCTTTGTGGGAGACCACCCAGCACAGAACGGTTTCTGTCTTGGACGGCATTAATGCACAATGGTGTCTGGACTACTGTAACTCTGGTTCTGTTCTGCATAATGCTACATCTGTCTTATGTAAGTGCCACCCGTTTGAATCCGTCCATGTATGTTTTTGAGCCAAAATGGTGGATCTGTCTGGGTGACCAACACTGCATCCTCTATCAAGGGATTTGGGATTACTAAATGTTGTCTCACTGAGCCCAAATGAAGACATCAACATCAACATCACATCAATCCACTGCATGCACTCTGCAAGCTGCACACATGCACACGCCTGACTTCCCCAGGAAGCTCAGCTATTCCCTTCAACCCCAGCTGTGAGATAATAGAGAAATCATTCGATTCCTTGACAGAGAGCCAGTTGTGACAAGTGAATGTACTCACACATGGCTACTCTCTAGAAATGACCTGATAGAGATTAAAGTTTTGCCCCTTCAGTGCATTTGTGCTTATCTGCTTATCTGATCAGTGTTTCCGGTGCTCTGCACAGGCCATGACTATAATACAGTGGCACTATCATGCCATGCAAAACACCCTCTGCTGCAAGAATTGGAAAGAGTGATGCATTTCCATATGACATGGCGGACGTGGCCCCTCCCCTCTACTGGCCACAGGTCAACACTGCCCTTTATGTCATGAGTCGTGCTGGTCCACTTAAAACATCAAACACTCGCATGGCTATAAAAGCATATGAATACTCCAACAGAGATTCCTATAGCACAAGTTGTTTAGTGCTTCAGTTTTAAGAGCAAACCGAGGGCTGGGAATTCACTTTAACAGAATACTACGCATATAAATATAGAATATAGAAGAAACTCGTCATTTTGCTACAACATAGCAGTTGCTGGTGGTGCTTTCAGGTTGTCCAGAGTGCTAACAAGCATCTAATCTTAACGTGTGACTCAGACTCAACAGGTCTAACTGACCGACCTCCCTGGTCACAGCGTGTGTGTGAGAGCCCGTGTGAGGAGATCTTGCAGGGTGGGTGGATAATCCCCCCCCTGAGGCCTCTCTGAGAGGTGATATTTATCAAGGTGATCACACTGCCCTCGCCCACGCGGCTCTGAACCTGACACCACCTTCTAAAGCGCCGCAGCGGCTCATGGCCCGAGGGGTCAAGCTTCCATAAAGCCTGGGGGAGGATGGACACGGGTGGGGAGGGCAGGGGCAGGACGGAGGGAGGCGCGATGGTGCGGCGCGGTGCGGTGCGGTGCGGGGGAAGGTTTCGACTTACCAGGGCTTTTGTCTCCTCCTCGTCTTTATAGTAGTAGAGCTGGTCCCCGCGGAGCACGAACCAGCGCGTGTGCCAGGTCTTCACGAAGCCGCCCTGCTTCCTCAGCCAGCCACAGCGGAGCGTGGTGGGCTGGCCGCGGCCGTGGCGGGGGCTGGTGCCCCGCGACACGTCCAGCTCTTCCATGAGCAGGACGCTGGGCTTGCCTGCAGACACAACAAAGTCACCAAGTCACAAGAGGACCTCCACGCGTACTGACCAAACATTAGGATATCATAAGGATCCAATCTCTCTCTCTTTTTTACCCTCTCTCACTCTCACTCTCTCAGACACATTTGCCCTCATTCCCCCTCTTCTCTGCATTCCACCTCATTCCACCTTTTCTTTAATCAGAGCAAGTGCAGAGCCCCTGCTGTTCCACACTCCACAGTCAGAATAGAAACAGTTCTCTACTGCTGAACAAACACCTGCTCACAACAGGAAGGGGATCTCTGCTGCCTTAGCTCTCTCATGCACACACACTCACCACACAAACATACTCAACACACACACACACACACACACACTCTGTGGCACCTCATGATTTGAATATCCTTTCATAGGTAAATGGTTTATAAGGCATGAAATAATGCAGGCGGTGGCGTGGCGACTGAAACTCAGAGAATCCGAAGCCAGACAGTGAATAGCCAAAACATCACACAAACACACACACGCAAATGCACATGCCCACACACAAACACAGAGACAAACACAAACACACACACCCACACACACACACACATACACACCAAGGACTCACAGCCCTTTCACTAACCTCTGATCCCTTTATTAGCTAAGGCTATAGGCCACAATTTACATACAGTCAGACACCCTGTTTGATACTCAAGGTCAAACCGTAAGCTGTGGACATTTAAGCCTCATGCAGCAGGAGGAAAGACTGCAGCGTCTTGGAGCTTGATAGTCTTTCCAATCCTCTAGGTCAGGTCAACAGTACAAGCTAGAGCGCTGGTGTTTTTAAATGGTGTAAGGTGTATGAGAATAACAGAGAGAGAGAGAGCGAGAGAGGGAAAGAGAGAGAAAGAGAGATACAGAGGGAGGGAGGAAGGTAGAGCTAGAGCCCAGCGGACTGTTGGAGACATTAGAGAGAGGAGAGAGTCCACAGCAGCGCCTTCCAGCTCAGATAAAAACAGCAGTCGTGAGACTGTGGCCAGGAGCCACAACCACCGATGTGTTCCTGCCTGTCTGTGGACTCCCACACGCTCTGAGCCTGGACACCAGAGGTGTTATTGTACCAAAGTAAATAACTAGCAAAAATTAATTAATAAATCGTTTGACATTGAGGTCACATGGGAGGTGCAGTGGAGATGAGTGACATTTATTCAGCCGATTGTCTGACAGCCAGGCTGGCATGTGTGAAGTCTGGACCTGAGTGATTTCTCCGTCCTGATTTGGCTCTGTGATTCAACCTTCAGCAGGCTCAGAGGGAGAACATTGTCTGGCTCAGCTGCCATGTCAACAGGCTCCTGACTTGCTGTGTCCACCATCTTCCCGCATATCGCTATCATGTCACAGCTGTCAGTGTGGATTTGCTGCTAACAGACTCAGCATAAGTGAATGTTATTTACTTGTGTGTGTGTGTGTGTGTGATGTGTGTGTGTGTGTATGTGTCTGTGTGTGTGTGTGTTTGTACTCCATTCATTTCGCCAGAGTACAGTACATGAATCCCTGTCCGTCCACCTGGGGCCAGGCCTGGCAGCCACAGACTGGCCCTGTTTTCTTTGCTCCACGCAGACCATCAAAAACAAACATTTGGTGTCAGATGAGACAGCGCTTTACAGCGCTTCCCTTAATAAATCTATCACCCTGGAAAGGACACCATTTTCTGACAGCAGGATGGCAACACTTGAGTCGAGACGTCTCATGCTCAGTGATTAAGCACATGTGTAACCAATATGAGAGCCACAGCTCGCAGAGGCCTCTGCCCCAGACATAAGGGATTGGAATGAAGATGAAAGTGGGATGTCAGTGCTGTTCTAAGGATTGTTCAAAAACATCTATACATCAAACATCAACAACAAAAACCTCTACATGACAGACAGGTTTGTACCAGAGCCTTTCGCTTGCCAACATGGTCAAATGATGCTCAAAGAGATCTCAAGCAGGCTGCTTTTCCATGGCTCATTTGACATCGCTATAAACAACGAGATGACTTTGGGCTCTTTGTTGTGATGCCAACACACACACCAGTGAGTGAGTCCCACAGTGAGTGACCCGGGTGGGTGAGTGTGCGAAGCCAATGAGGTTGTAGGAGATGCTGTCGTCAGCTCGTTGCTTCTGCCACGCAGTCACCAGGGCTCTCCCCCGACCGCTCCAGCAACAGCGGGCTTCCAGATGAGTTCCAGATGTGGTGCAGGGGGGGGGGGGTGTTAGCAGCCTGCTCAACAAGTGCTGCGCTGGGCTGGGCTGGGCTGGGCTGCGCTGGTGTGTGTGTGTGCTGTGCTCTGGTGTGCTGCGGTGAAGTATGGAGAAACCCCAGCAGGCTGCTGACTGTTCCACTGGCACCACACCCCTCTAACCCCCCATCCATAACATCCTGCACCAGCCCCTACACACACACACACACACTACTCAGTCTGCAGACTTCTCTGGCTTTCATTAGGCTGTCCTCAGGGATTAGTCAGCCTCTCTCAGTACTAAGGTGGGCTTTTCACCGACCAAATCAAATGAAAACACTCGGAGATGCAAAGGGCCATCTGCTTGTGGACGCATGGTGGACAGAACAGAAGAGGAAGAGCAGAGAAGTGAAGAGCAGAAAAGAAAAGAGGAATAGACCCTTTCAACAATAAAAACAAAAACAATGCTTGAACGTTCTATTTGGGCCCCAATCTACTTCCTCTGCATTAAGATAACATATGGAATGTTAAAATGGAAGTCTTGTGGGGCCAACTATGATGCTGATAATGGAACTCTCTTGAAAGGGTCTATTGAGAAGGGCACTTCTTTTCTTAGCTGGACAGCAGCTAGCTCAGCATGATACATGTAGGGCCTTACCAAACCCGCTTTATTTGTGTACCAAATTCTGTTTACTTCTGTTTACTTTTTGCAGGATCCTGCCTTTCTGTTTTAGTGCTGGTAGATTTGGCTTTATACATTTTATTCAATCTTATGTCCAATTAAAAAAAGTATTTTTAGGTGATAGGGTCTAGGGTATAGCAATGCTAGTATACAGTAACCCCAAAGATTACAAATACACTTTCATGTACACTTTCTTGTACATGTACTTTCATTTGATTCAAGAAATTCCAGTTGGCAGGTACAAGACTTGTAGTGAGTCAGTAAGCCACTTGTGTTATGATAGCCTTCAGTGTGCATTCTAAGTATTAATCTAAGAATACTCATATGCTTCCCAGATGGCCAGTTTTAGTCTACTGTGTCTTGTGTTTGTCGTCTAAAAAGAGTATTTCCTGTTTGGTTCACTACACATTTAATGAATCAGCGCTATATCGCTGTAGGACTTGTTAACCTACCGTACACACCTACCATACATGGTCGATGTGATTACATTTATAGCTATTCTTTCATTAACTTTGGTCAGCTGTCTCTGACAACATCTTTGATGAGCCTTTGTCACTACTGCGGGCAAAAATATTTCTTTTTAGACAATTAAATGTTGCAAATGTATTCCTCTCCTGTCATTTTATTAGTGCAATTCAGACATCAGGCATAGTTCATCATACAATGACCAAGTATGTCATGGGCAGATGTTGTAGGTGAACATAAACACACTCACATCAGACATACATCAACAAAGCAAAACAGAAACACCCATGGACAGAGAGAAAGGCACAAGCACACACACACACACACACACACACACACACACACACACACACACACACACACACACAAATATACACCCTGGGTGGATGCAGTGTCCCTCCCTCCGTGGTGTCTTTCTGTCAAGCCACAGCTTTGTTACCATGCCAACATTCCTCATTACGCTATGTCTGTGTTTTAGACATTGGTGTATGTAGCCTGTGTGTTTGTGAGTCAGAGTCAATGTACAGACTGTGGGCAAACTATCTGTACGTTGTGTTTATGTACCTTATATTTGGGCATGGGTGTGTGAGGGTGTTTCCAGCCTCGTGCCACAGTCCTGTCAACATGCCATCCCTCTTAGTCTGGGATTTATCAGGCTTGTCTGCTGGAAGTGCTTACTGCTCAGCAGAGTGTCCCAGGCAGTGCCTGATGGAAAAGAGCAAGCCTCCGGAGGACCCGGGCTATCTGAACCTCTGGGAGGTCGAATACATCACCCGCAAGGACATTATCAGGACGATCAGCGCTGTAAATTCAGAGCGTGAGTCGGCGGGGGAGCTTCTAACGCCTCTAGGTTCATTTCTTGGCAGACCACGTCCGCCATATATCCACTTGGACTCCAATAAAAGCGCTCGCAGTTTACCGCTTTTAATACACAAATGATCACAGAGTTGGCCCTGAGTCAAAGACGAGAGGAGAATCCAGTCAAGTTGTTTACATCAGACACTTCAAACAAAAGGACCTGAGAGGAAGTGATGGTGTACCAAAACAGCCCTGAAGGGTTTCTCCATGCTAATTGAGTCTGTGACATGGAAATGATTTGTCCAGACATGAGATGGGTCTAATGCGTGTGTGTGTGTGTGTGTGTGTGTATTGGGCCAGGGGTCCCTGTGTGTTTGGCCTCGTGTGGCATGTGCCTTTTCAGAGGGTGACGGGGCCACTCGGGCCCCCCAAACACTGTGGCACTGTCTGGTCTAAAAGAGCTTATTGATGAAGTTCATGAATAAAATATCCACTTCAGTCTGGCAAATGGCTGCCTAGGAGAGAGAGGGGACTGGCTGGGGGGACATCAAACTTGTATTATTAATGACATTTTCGTCCGAAGCCAGACTCACACAGAAAGAGTACAACAATCGAAATTAAAATATTGGCATTTTAATAGAATCGGTCTACATTCTGATATATGAGGAGAGAGGTGGAATATGCGCCAGACAGAGGAGAGGAGAGAGAGAGATTCATATTTCCATCACTGAAGCTACTCAGAGGACACTCAACTCACAACATGTAACAAAAGAACGGCAACTGGAAGAGGTGACCTTCAGTCTCCAAGAAAAGACACTGCTGCAAAGCTGCAATCGCTAACCTCGCTTGGCTGCAAGTCTTGTATTTGTAAACAGGAAAGAGAATTCCTTATGGCTGCAGAGAACCAGAGCGAGCTACACGGCCGCTGTGGTGCTCGTCTGCTGATAGTTGCTTATCCTACATGACTGGTCTCCATATGCTAAAAACACTCAGCATCCAGCAGAATTGAAGGCTAATTCACTGACAAGGAGCACTTGATTCAGAACTGCTACAGAATCCACAAAGGCACAAGAGTATCTCTTCATCTCCTCTCTGGACCTTTCTTCTCGCTCTCGTCTGAAGTGCAGCATTAGAATTCCACCTGAGTCCTCGCTGTGGTACTCAGTAAAAGGTGGAGTGCAACTCACATGCCCTTGCTCATTTCAGCTTGACTTTGTACATTTGACACATTCCACTTTCAAGACTGTAAAAAAGCCTCTGAGCCTCTGAGGTCACAAGCATCTGCCCTTTAAATGCTAAACATTTATCTTGACTGGGGCTGACCAGTCATACTGGACTGGCCTTAGATCACCTGTGCAGCAGTGTAGATGAGGACTATCTATGAAAACTGTTACTGAGAACAACCAGGATACCACAGCACCTTAGGCCAGCAAAACCATTCCTGCTGTGTCTTGAACATACAGTTTGATTTATTGCCCATTTATACCACAGGATTCACAAACAACAGCCTTTGTCCATTATGAAATTGGACGAAGATCAGGAAGTTAAATTAGATTTAAGTTACCATTTCAGAGCTCTTAGGGATTGTTTTCTCCTATGGAAACAACACTGACAACTAAACCTCTCTCAGAGAGATTGATTATGGTACAATGTATGTCACTATTTTTCAAAGTAATGCATCCATATCAAATAAATCTGGAATAAGAATGTTCTACCCTTTTATATGAGGTCAGGCACTGTCCTGTAACTGGATTAAGAATATAAATCGTCTACACACAATGACTAAATCCTGGACTTGGTCGCAGTTCTGTTTTCCCATGGCCATTCTGTGAGAGTGATGGTGAGGCAGAGAGACAGAGCGTCGTCTCCTGGGTAGTGGGTCATGATGGGGGAAACTAGGCTGTATTCCAGCGAGTGTGTACAACGTCCTGTGGGTGACTGAGTATCTAGTTGACGCTGTCCCAGCAGGGAACAGACAGTGCAGAAGATTGGCAAAGATGAAAAAAGAGAGAGGGGGGGGGGGGGGGGTTGTGGCAGAAAGAGTAAAGAGGGGGATGTTGGGGTTGGATAAGTACATTAGCAGTGGAGTGTGTTGGCAAAGGGACAGAGGAAGAGAAGAGAGAGAACGATACGGGGGGGGGGGCTGGCAGGGTTCAGACCTGGAGAGATGGAGCAGCAGATGAGCTCCAGTGGAGTGATGGAGGAGGGGGGGGGGGGGGGCATGGAGCTGTGACCCATCTGGGCTTCTCTGTAAAAGGATCCCCCCTACTGACAGAGGGAGAAAGGGGGTTGCCAGTGCCCTGGATCAGTCAGGCTTTAGAAGATCATCTCTAACCCTACTCACAGGTGGCATGCCCATTGGCACAGGAGGGGTGGATGCCAGTCCAACGTTCAGAAGAACGCCGTTTTCATTGTAACATTTATAGCTGAACGTGTCTGGCCAGTCTCTTTAGTAAAATGTAGATTTCATTATACAGGGCAATAGTGTTCTCTTCACAAAGTAAAAGGTTCACCTCAACATTCATTACCCAACAAATATGCAAACCCATGCAAATGAAGTTGCTATGTGAGATGACACTTCATCAGAGAGAACATGAGAGTGTCCAGCTCTTCCATGTCTCCTAACTGACAGCATAGGGCTGGGGAGAGCAGGGGGGGTGCCGGCTGCAGTCTGGAGGTGGCTATTGACAGTGAGATGTGGCAAAGTGCGGGGAGGTGGCTATTGACAGTGAGGTGTGGGAGAGTGCAGGGAGGTGGCTATTGACAGTCTGGGGATGGGGAGAGTGATGGCGCTGGGGTATTGGCTTTCTTTGCTTGCTCAGTGTGTTTGCACTAGAGCAGGGGAATGTGACAGGAACCTCCGTACACAAAAAGGCAGGCTCCATGTTTGACATAGCCCCGCCTGGAGTCCCACGTATGTGCGAAAAGTGACAGCTCCGCTTTCACGGACTCTCAGTTTCAGGATCTAGTCTACTGGAGTGATATGACTGATGTCATTTACAAAGTTAAGGCTATAGTTGTTGTGTTAATGTTTTCTCTTCCTTAAATGAAAGTCCATATCCAGGTGTCTTGAGCTCTGGGCAGAACTTGACTGTGAATGGCAAAAATACACAGTAAAATTGCTGGCTGTTTATGATGTATTAAAAAAAGCCCGCAGGGGAGACAAGCCGTGATGACTTTCGATAATCTACAGTGCGCTTGAGCACTTAGGACCTCTGATGAATCCCTGGTGAATTGTGGTCATGAATTCTTTATTTCACATCGATGTGGTCTTTTTTCGAGTCGGCCCTTGTAACCGGGCAGCCGGAGCCATTATCCTGGCCATCTGTTTGTCTGTCTGTGTCTTGGGGAGAGCTGTCCGACAGCTGCTGACAGCACAGGGAGAGAGCAGGAGCTGGTTAACAGCTAATGTTCCGCCAGCTCAGCGGTCTCCGACACATAACATCCATAATGCATACGCTATCAAAGCTACATAGCACACACAATAATGGGAAGAATATTACACATACACCTTATATTACATCATTACTGAGAAAACCGTTCCAATAAGCTCATTAAATTTGATATGTCTGACCTCTTGGAAGTAGACAATGTTGTTACTCATCTAACCACAGCATACATCAACATCTAATTGCCATGACCGTAAAGGTAAACACGCCATGACGGCTTTCAAATTCATCATGAAAGTAATTTGAGCCAGAGCCATTAATTCCACGCCACTGATTGTCTGTTCACCAGATATCTGGAACAATGAGGAAACACTGCACATTTATGATCTTAGTGAAGCATTAGAGCCATTTAAGACTTTAATCAAACCTATTTTCAAAACAAATTCAGTAACACCAGTCTACAGCCAGTGAGAAGAGCAGAAGTTCCTTTAAAACATCTGAACACAAGAACACAATGGCTACTGTACATCATCCACTGGTGTCTTGCCACTTGCTTGTACCATCCATAACAAACTGAACAAAACAGTTGAAAAGGGCAAGCCTTTAAATGGGGAATCCTTTTCCCGCATTTAAATGGGTTGAAACGATGAGACAAAAAATCTCTGTGCAAAACAATCCATATTTAGTATTGTGGATTGGTGATGACTTCCGACACATTCACATTGCAATCACATACCACAATTGATGAGCCACATTGTGCAACCACCTTCAAGCTCAGCTATGTTAGATCAAGAAACACATCAAAGCAGAGTAAAATCTATCAAGTGAAATTATGAAAAAGAAAAAAATCTTTATTATACCGGCCCAATCAAAACCTCAGTCATGGTAGTATGTGGACAAGACATACACTGCTGTTCAAAACCATGCTATCCAGTATGTGAGCTCAGGTGCTGTGTTTTACTGTGAGGAGCTGCCATAAGTCCTCCAATATACCCAGATAGACATGTTTGTGTTTAGCAGCTTATTTCCGTAGTAGTAAGACTGTGTGGCATTGAAAGACATTGAAGTCCGTTGGTTTTTTAATGGTCCTGCCCACTGCTCAGGAGCCTCTACAAGGAGACCAAGGGGACAAGTGACAGGATTCCCTCTGACAGCTGCCATGGCTCCATAAACAAGAGATTTCTGGTTGTAGTGCTTTTGGAGATTTGCAGTGAAGCCTCAATTTGTACATTTCTGGTGGTCCACAAAGCACTGTGTTCTTTCCCCTGAGACTGTCTGGAGAGGAAAGACACACACACACACACACACACACACACACACACACACACACACACTTAAAGTAGAGGTGGAATGGGGTGGAATTCTTTCTGAATGGTCTGATCTGTTCAAACATGGCAGTTAGCAGCAAGGTAAGATCAATCACCTTGACAGTCCTGAGCCGGAGGGGCCCTCGGAAGAAGCACATTAAAATAGCGCGCTGCCGAGCGCCACTCTGAATGAAGCGCCCAACAGACGTATATTACATTCCCAGTCCTCTACAAGGTCCATCTGTCCTCAGAGGAACAAAGCACTTCACATAATTAGTTATCATATCAGAAGCCTTAAACAAAAAGAAAATCAAGACTTCTGAAAGACGCTCCGGGGCCAGAGACACTAGACACAGTTTGAGTCGTGCTTTTCACTTCCCTGTGATGCAGTAAATTGTTTAAATAGACTCTGGTGGTATCCAGGGGGTGGGTAGCAGCAGTGCCCAGACGGTAGACTCAATGGTGAAGACAAATATAACCCTGCGGTGGGCCAACACAGTTGCTGTGAAGCTGGGGTAAGGGAGTGGGTGGGTGGGTGGGGGGTCCGGAGGTAACGGAAGGCAGCGGGCCTCTGCTAGGGTGGTGTTGCGGGTGTGAGGTGCTCTCATGTGTACGGAGTGGACAGAGGTCACGAGGAGGTCGAACCCTGACGTCCAGCACTGAGAAGCACTCCGGGGGCCACAGAGGTGTGTGGTGGACACTGGTGAGCACATCACTGAGAATGATGTCACTATCAGGGGCGGTTTCTAGGGCAAGGCACTGCGGCTTCACACTTCTGGGTGATTTTTCAATATTTTGTCTGAAAAGGGAGATCGTTGGCCCCTGGCCTCTACTGTACCTCTCTCTAGAACTTCCAGATCTCCTTTACACTGTACAAGAGATTTACATATCTAACACTCCGAAGAATTCCCATATACCCGCATACTCTTTCCACTTGCTCTACTCTTCAAATGTCTTCTGAAAGCTTCCATGAATCCATTTGAAACTAACACAAGCAACTGATTCACAGGTTAAATGTACTTTACTCTCCCCAGTAAGTCTGCTGGATTCTTGCTAATGCAGCCTGTGACAAAGCAGGCCCTGGACTCTGAGTCATGCATGACAGAGACATGGAGAAATGAGCCTCTGCCAGTTAGAGAATACATCATAGAAAAAAAGGAAAAAAGGAGCTGTCTATTTTCGTCTGCAAAGACATGATTGTGTCAACGCGTGTGAGGAGACATTATGGAAATATCAGAGGAAATCATTACTCAGTTGTTTTGTTCGAGGAAAGCGAGGACTTGCTGTCCAGTGTCCAGTCATGCTGTGTTCGAACTTTTAAAGTAGGAGGATAGAGGATGATATGTCTCGGACAAAGCCACTGGTCTTCCAGACAAAACAGGAAGCATCCTGAAGATAACTGCATCTGACGGGGCCGTTTTACTGGGCGCACTCCAGTCAATACGGGCCACGAACTGGCTGGAGTTCAGTAGCAGAGACACTCTGAGTCTGAGCACAGAACACACCAACATCCCTGGTGAGCCTGCACATAAACACACTCACTGACACACACACACACACACACACACACACACACAGTCCTAAGGCTCTGTACAAACAAATAGATTTGTCTGTTATTATGGAGTTAACACCCTAAAATCAGGAGCTATCTTTGAGTTTCCACTGCAGTGTATTTGCGTGCACCTCCCACTCCCATCCCACCGTATGAATAAAGCAGTCAAATAAAGCTGAACAACTCTAGAAATAAGCCTGCCGTCCCATACTGCACTTGTGTGGGTCCTCCTCTGTCATGTCATAGAGTCTAATCTCAGAGCACTCCACTTATATATATATCACTTTCAGATCCCATTGTAATTTCAGTGCCACATCTCATCTACATAACTTCAAACACACCCTCCCTACATACATACAGTACAGAACGTATTGATATTTTTATATCCCTCTTTTCCCTCCTCCTCTATCCACCCCTCCCTCCCTCTCTTCCTCTCCTCAGGATGAACAGATATCACAAAGCTGGACCTGGCCGCCCACGACAGCTGACAGCAACCTGATCTCAGGGTATTGCAGTGGAGCCCAGGCTCTGCACACATTCCTCACGCAGCTCCCCTCCCTCCGCTCTCCCTTAGCGCCGCACTCGCTCTCCTCTTCTCTCTCTCCGACGCTTATTTACCTTCATTATCTGTCGTTCCCTCATCCACCCCTCCCTCCCTCCCTCCCTCCCTCTCTTGCACCAGAGCTCTCAATCTTTGCCTTTCCTTCACACCTCTGCACAGCTCCTGCAACCCGACAGTAATGTCTACCATCCAGGGTCTCTCTCTCTCTCTCTCTCTCTCTGTATGTGTGTGTATACAGTATGTGTGTGTGTGTGTGTGTGTGTGTGTGTGTGTGTGTGTGTGTGTGTGTCTCTTTGTTACTCTCACTCATTATGTGTCTCTCTCAAGTCTTTCTCTTTCAGTCCCCCTGTTCCTATGGTGAAGACATACCAAGTGCTCGCCACCCCCCAACGGTTGATGTGCTTCTTGCCATCTTTAGTGGCCGGCCAGTGTTCAGTGCCCGGCCCCTCTCCCTGGCTCCCCTCTGTGTCTACAGCAGGCACAAAGACCCACTCCGTGCCCTCGGGAGAGCTCCATGGGACAGTGACAGAGACATCACCCTCCCTCTGATGTTACACTCACACAAACACACATTCCACACAGCCAGGACACCTGATACACCACATTCAGCACCAAATGGATTTCTCTCGTCTGTGAATAGTATACAAGAGTGAGACCCAAGTGTGTGTGTGTGTGTGTGTGTGTGTGTGTGTGTCTGCGTGTGCCAGCGTCTCTGTTTCTGTGTTTGCTTCTTTGAAAGTACCAAATACTTCTGGTGTCCTTGAAATTCAAGTTTAACACAAGCCAGACTGTACCCCATATTATATGACCATCTTGTAGTTCAATTTGCACTCCCTTCCGTCTCCAATGTCCTCCCATCTCATTGGACATTTATCTGATCATTACTTAGATGCGTTACAGTCTGTTACAGAACTTCTACCAATCCAGTCATCAACAGCAATACCTCTTCTCACTGGTGACAAGTCTGGCAGCAAGAAATCGATTAAAATGTCACCAAATCCCACTGAAATTCCTCTCAAGAGAAACTTGTCTACCACAACCCAATCCAGAAATTCCCTAAGCTGTGTTTTTATGCCTGAAAATAGTTGGCTTCTAGCTGCAACAGCTTAGTAATTGGCACTGCTGGTGCAGAGAAGTGAAACCAGCTCAAAAGCACAGTTTGAGGAGGCATGGGTTTCTGTGTGCAGGGGAAATGACACACACACAGAAATAGTCCCTGACTCAGAAACATCTGACGAATGAAAATCTGACCGTTAGACCCCCCCATCACCATGCACACACAAACACACACACACACACACACACACACACACACACACACACACACAAAACACTGCTCTCCTCATGAAGAAGGTTTATACATAGACATGATAAGAGAGAAAGCAGCAGAAGCAGACAAGTCATCCCTGTCATAGTGCACACACATGGACACAGACACAACTCAACATCACACACATACACACTGATAGCTTGCGACCCTCTCTCTGCCATTCTGATAATGAGTGAAAAGGGGTGAGAAGACCTGTCCAGTGAAGAGATATGACCTCTAAACATTACACACATACACGGACAGAGACATACTTACACACACATGAACGAACACATACACACTCACACACAGAAATACACTAACCACAGACTGCAACACTTAACCACTCTTACTATATGTAGTCACAAACTTTAACTTCCTAAACAACACATATACTACTGCACAGGTGTACCTATTGCCAGATGCAGTTCATACGCACAAGTCAAGCACGGGAGTTTACACTGGCATGTAAACAAAAGCAGAGACTGCTCTCAAAGAAGTGCATACCTCTGAAAACCAGCTCTTCACCGGACGCAGTTTCACTGTCCTCTTCTCTCTCGGTCTCTCCTTACACAGCACACACGTAAAATCCACTGGCACACTCTTCAGAGAACAGCACAGTCCAAACGAGAGAGAAGGAGATCCAACACTGTAGTCACCTCCATGTGCCTGAGCGTACAGACTGAGAGGGGAGAGTGTGAACCAGACTGCGAGAGAGAGAGAAAGAGAGAAGGGGGGAGGAGGGAGAGAGCGAGGGCTGTCATAAACTTTTCCCCTGACTGCTCAGACCATCTGCATGCACCGAGTCTCTCGAGGGACGGCAGCCGCGATCAGCCGAGCAAAGCCACCAGGGGCTCAAGGGGCAGCCCATGTGTGTGCACTTGCATTACACCCCCCCCCCCCCCCCCACACACACACACACAATATACCAGCCCAAATTATGTTCATAAACACAGAAGTATGACAGGCAGTGTGTGAGAGGGAAAGAGATAAGGAAGGAAGGGGTGTGACTACAGATTGTTTGTGCGCGTGTGTGTGCGTGTGTGTGTGTGTGTGTGTGTGTGTGTGTGTGAGTGTGTGTGTGTGTGTGTAAAATCTCATGTCGTGAGACAAGTCATGTTTTCAGCTTCTGCAAAATCACTCACTTCACACTCTCAGATTTAACACACAAGTCTGGCAGAGTGTTCCCACCACCAAGTACAAATACAAACACTTTTTTCACTAACTCAGCTTGTCAGTCACAGTCAGTCACAAAGTCAGAGCTCTGTCTCTCTCTCTCTCTCTGGAGGCAGCAGCAGGTCCCCCCACAGTCTGTGTGTTCCCTGGAGTGAGAGCATAGCACTGGGGTAAGCCCCTACTGTTGACCTCACATACCTGTCAATCACTCATTAACACAGACATGCACACAACACTCACGTATACACATGATAGCACGCACATACAGACACAGATACACACACACACGATAGCATGCATGCACATAGACACAGATACACACACACACACACACACACACGTGTGCATGCTCACACCCACAGACATTTCCACATACATTCCAGTGTGTTGCTGATTCCCGGTGAGGAGAGTTGTTTCCACACATACCACATCATTATCGTAAGTCCCATACCTGCATCACCTCACCTGTCCATGCTTGCTTTCCCTCACTACACTCCAATCACCCACTGACATATACAACTGACTTGTGCGCTCATCCTTGCTATAGTCAAGTACACCCACACTTCACAGTGTTTCAGTGGTCAGTAAGATGAAGGCATCAAGTAGGTTATGAGGTGGAATCAAAACGTCTGCCCCTGCACAGGGGACATTGGGCTGGTCGCCCAGCAGAGGAGAGAGGCGAGAGTGTCACGCGTGATTGACAGCATGCTGTTCCTGATCCTAGCCTAGGTCCTGTGTCTGTCTGAGCCAGAGGTGACTGATGGGGAACTGCCTGCACAAACAGGGGAGGGGCTGTGTGTGTGTGTGTGCGTGGGTGTGTATGTGTCCCTCGCCCAGCCACTGCACCAGCTGAACACACACTGTATAGGAGACAGTGTGATGTTTGCTGCATAGATTTATAGCACTGACATTCCTGTACTTATAGGGTGAATCAGAAGGGGGTCTCAAAGGATCTCTGGGTCTCACACACAAGCATAGGCTATACACAATATGTATTAACATACTGTAGTAACAGTTTACAAATATGTATTATTCCTGACACAGACTAACCAATTTAGGAGCTAATATGCAATGATGACAATGGTTACATATCCATTCAATTAACTTTCCAAAATGAACAGATGACATATTGCAGTCAAGTAATAGCTGTTTGTCATACTATCACTTACTTTACTGATTCAAAATCCTGATCTGTATAATGTCTCAAATTTAACCTGCAATTCTGTGTTTGAAATATAGTTTCAAAATTGTATTTTTGTTGCATTCATTTATTGGTCACTTTATGTTGGCTGAACACATACCCACCATAAGTCAATGGCACTGACGCATACAACACACTTACTGTGCATTCATGCAAAAAGGTACAAAGAATAAAGGTAGTAGGCAGAGAAAGCCATAGCTTCAAACACACATGCATACACATGTCAAATATGTATGGCTAGCCATCCGCCACTACATTCCAGAGTTTTGACATTCCTGGAACTCCTTATCTTCTAAACCATAGATAACATTTCTAGCCAGAAAATGATGTATATCCACATTCTGCAACATCACAACAATAGAACAGACTTGGATGACTTGGACAACAGACTTGGATGAGAATAATCTTAACCCCACAAGATTGATATATTAATACAGCATCCAAATGAAACATGAGTTGAAAACACCCACATGGAGTCTCACTAAAAGCAATTTAACTGGATATTAGACAGGTATACAATACATGTAAGCAAATAAGAGTGATATATTTCAAAGCAGATGCTTTGATGTCTTTGGCACTGACTGCTATTCATATCTTTTCACAAGTGAAGAACTCTCGGGATGAGCTCTGACTGACATGAAAAAAAATCCATACAGAGTTGTGGCTTTACCAAAGATTCTACAGCACGAGGCTCCAACACAATTTCATCAGAAAACTAAGTTTTGCCCCAGGAGCTGTGGCTGCCTGGCTCTGCTATCAAGGACATGAATTACCATCATCTGACAACATTAAAGTCAAACTCTTGCCAATTTATAAACTTGTTTTCACCCTAAATTATTCAGAAAACCACCTTGCTGTTGGTCATGGGTATCAGACTATGATGTTCATCTTTTCAAGAGAACATAATACACAAGGGTTCACTGTTACATTGGGCCAAGAATGAGGCACTTGGGTTCCTTCCCAGGAATATCCTCTTCTAGATAAAAGTTGTATACCTGTAGTTATCCCAACATTTTCCTGATAACTGCCACACTACCACAGTTGTTGACTAAAGAATTGAACTCTTCATTAGACGTTTGTATTTCTTCCTGCTATAACAGCTAAATATTTGATGATAATTTGTAGATGTATTTACAAATTCCCTTTCTTTGTTTTTGTTTAAGTAATTAGTATATTACCTTCCCTGTGTCATTTTTAATTGCAAAATTCTAAGTAAACACACTGTTCAGAAATATAATCAACAGAATTTAAAACAACAAGTCTTTGTAAATATTTACATATTTTCGTAGCAAAGGTCATCACTACACACTGTGTCCATATGGTTGCTTTCCCCTCCATTACATCCCAGCTAACGGCACGAGAGAGGAGAGATGCCGAGACACTCAGGTGTCATTAATCACCATGGTTAGAATGGGCCTCCGTGTTGATGATGTGCACGTGCTGCCCACTGTGCCACAGCTGTTGACCACAAGGTTCCCACAGCCCTCAAGGAGACTTTCAGGTCAAACAGCTGAAGCCAGGCTCAGGGCAATGGAGTTACTAGAGCAAACCCTCTAAATCCGTCTGACCACTTTTCTTTTAAAATGAGCATTTAAATTCAGGCTCCTATAGGTTTTTGCCTATAAATCGATATTTCAGACCAGGAAGAGAGTGGTATTTAGTGGGTTTAGAAGTTAAATTATTTGATTAGCGTATACTATGTGTGGAGAGCATCCCCTCACCATCTTTATCTCATTTTTGACATAGGTGGCATTTAGAGGCTTTTGCATCTGAATCCTTCAATTTGAGTTTGCAGTGCAAAGGAATACAGCCAAGAATATGGTCCCATGAGTCTTATGTGAAATTTGCACATTTTATTGCACTATTTGCAATATTTATATTTCTGCCACTTAGAAAAGAATAAGCCACAAACTAAGTCAAAATTCTGAGACACTAAGTTGAAATTTTGAGATTGGCCTACTTAGTCAGAATGTTCAGATCCTAAGTCAAATTGTTAAGATAAGAAGTGTCAATGCAATGCAAAGTCTCAGAAATTTGACTCTCAATATTCTGACTTAGTATCTCAGAATTCTGACTTTTCAAATGACTTTAAAAAAATATTTTATCAAGTGGCGGACACTGGCTTCCACACTGATAGACACAACAAGTTTCTGGTTATAGATAACAATGTTACATCATTAACCAACATGAAAAACTCCCAGCTGCTTTTGTCTGAACGGGTTTATGGCAAACTACAATGAGGATGCCGGAGGTTTACAACTATCAATAGTGTTTTCAACCAGGGGAGTTGAGAGTGAGAGAGAGAGGGAGAGAGGGGAGGGGGTTAACAAGATTGTCCAGTAAAGTAAATCGCTATACACATCAGTAAAATATATATACAGCATATGGTTTGTTGCTCCTATTCATAATAGTTTGTTTATGAATAAAATGGTCTTTCCAAATATAGATTTGTACTCTGAGAATGAAGACAAGCCTGATTCAACCTATTCTTTTTCACAAAAGCAACCATTACTGCTCCTATGATCCTGCTATCCACAAGGACACCCCAGGCATTTTCCACCCTCAACACAAGGCTCTAATGGTTTCTCCTCTTCGCTGGACTTACAGTACATCCTGTTCCTGTAAAGGACACACAAAAAGGAACTAAAAATACTATGTCACTGCAGATTTCTCATGTTTCGACAGAGGTCGTATATCCACAAAATGTTGATTCTATTCTATCTGAATCTGGCTCTTGCTGAACATGTGAGAATATGGTTGCTTTCCTCTCCATTACATCCATACACAAGTGAGAATAAAATGTGTTTACACAGAAATGGAAATCAGAACTGATCAGTGTGTGCTTTACTGAACGGTGACAAAAGCCCCGCACCATTTTTCTAGTGTACTTCTGTCTGAATGACTATTTTAGCAACAATATACTGTAACCGAGTTCTCAAAACAAATTTGAGAGAAGCTCTGGGAGTTTTAACACAAGCTGTGGTCATCTTACACAAACTATTCCAACTCAGCTGGTTTCCACTTCCACCACAGCCTTTAGCTTAAGGGCTTGGTCAAACCCCAATTTCTCAATCGCCACCTGCCGTCTTTCTTCCAATTAGGAAGTACAACTGACGTGTTTGCCAGGAATCATCTCTCAGTCGCTAGCTTTAACTGCCTGATGCCGTCATCAATGACTCAAAACTCTCAAATATATCCTAATATATCAGAACCAGATTTTGTTGTGAAGATGGATGATGGTGGGCACTTGTTTACATTTGGTTCCGCTGTTGCAAAGCCTGTTTGTTGCTTGTTCAACCACTGTTTACTATGGTTGTTATAGTTACATGTTTATGAAAGAGCATTTATATGGGACAGTGAATAAACATTTTTACCAGATCTACTTCACAGGTATCCCAATATACAGAATGAATAGTATAATAAGATGTAATAATGACTGTAACTCACAGATGATTGGTTGCTAATAATCAAATTACTTCCTGTTGTTTAAACCCTAGTACCATGGTTTCACAGATGTGTGAAGCTCAACAGACATCCATCATTCTTCACAATGTGTATTCTGTAATATCGTAAGCAATACTGAAATATTTTTTTCCATGGGTGTCCATCATTTGACTGTACTGTATTCCTTACTCCTTGGAATGACAAACACGCATCCTCAGTGACACACGATGTCACTAAGGCAACAGAGGGAGCCATCCTAAAGCAAATAAACTCCACGGCCGGCCCTGTGAGAACGCGTGGGGGCTGGAGCCTGAGTGGAGACCCCGGCCACATGACAATCTCATCCTTTAGGTTCCCATGACATCCATGTCCCACAGGCTCTGACCCCTGAGTCACAGGACACCGGTCACCAGGGGTCATCACAGACTAACAATGTTAGATAACAGACAACAGCACTGTACGCGGCGCCAGTACTTTAAGGATGAGCATATGAGTGCACACTGATGGCCAGTCGAGGGCATATGTATTGTATACAGAAGTCACAAATCATCCACTAGAGGAGACCAGTGAGGGTCAGTGGGCAGTACAGAGAGAGCCTAAGCAATGGCTGCCTCTGACCGATGAGGAGGGAGATCCAGAGGAGGATGTGTTTACAAAAGTGAGGAGGAGAGGGAAAGAATCTGCTTATTTGGTGAGATTCTAGTGTTGACACATACCATGGAGCTGACTTAGATCATGACGTGAAATAGTCTTAGACCTCACCTGATTGTATGTTTAAATACTAAACAAGAAAGGAATGAGGACAGGAGAGAAATGTTACAACAACTGACAATTAAAAATTCAGAAGAATTACGCAAAGAGTTTTAGAATGATGAAGACCTGTAAAAGAACTGTAAAATATCAAATAACCACAGTTTGATAGGCATAATGCATTTTCAATGGATTCACACAAGACGTAAATACGGTGTTTAGATACTTTTACAATATATTCTGATGAAGATATTATTCTGAAGATACTTGGCAAATAAGCAGACTGCACAAAAAAAACCTATGAAAACCTGAATATCTATATCTCTGAAAAATACTGTTGTTTTAGTCAAGACATGCTCAGCTTTGCCCCGGCCATCATATTAAACATCATCTGTGACATTCGCCAACATGCTATTTACAGGTCCCCAGACTCAGCACTACGGTGACTCACCTATGTATTTCTGACCAGTGCCCCTCTGCTGCTCCTGTGAACTGCACGCTGTGTGCTGTGTGTATCTCAGTCCTGACCAGTTGAGACACGTCTCTGTCCCCCTCTGACAGCTGCGCATGGGTCTGCTCTGGAAGCACAGACTGAGTCATATCCAAGTTGTATCAGATGACAGCCGTCACCACTGAGACTATGGCCACAAGCAGGAGTTGCATCACGCTCTGGTCCTGCTGAAAGGTGCTGTCACAGGGTCTATCCCTCGACAATGTTTACATCTGCTTTTTGGCAAGCCACCACATACACTACATCTCAGCAGTAGAGGGATATAGTGGAGGAGGGATCAGTCTGACCAACATTTTAATTTGTTCCCTGTTAAATTTAAGTATTATATTGTTTTGTATTTGTATGTCGCTTTGGACAAAAGCGTATCCATAACCATATCTATCATTGTCACATCTGACTAAGTTCTATGACATAATCCAATTTGGATTTCTAATTTGACCATATTCAAGAGGTGTCAACATAATCATAAACAGTGCCTTATTTCAGTAGCAAATTAAATTATCATATTTGCTAGTAGATAACATGCTAAAAAATAACATCACTTAGGACTACAAGCAATTTTCACATGACAAGAGATAAAGAGGGAATAAAAAACGAGAGAAAGCATACTGTTGTGATACTGCACACGATATATTAACAATTTGAACTTCCTTTTTCATTCGTTGAAACTACGCACCTTCTGAAACTCAATATATAAGACTGATAATGCCTTTCTTTACACAATAATTTAATTAGCCTACAGGTTAAGCCATCAGCCAGACCAATTACCTCAAGCACCTGGCACTCCACAAGATCTTAGTACAACCCTACGCTGTCTTAGCACAGTGTAGGCTACCACACAAACCCAGTACTCTTTCTGGCAACAGCAGGTCCTGTATGTTTACCTGAGATAATGGTTAAGAGAAGCGGCGGATATTCAAACTGGCAGCCTTTGATGCACGCTGGGCAAGGAAGCAAATGAAAGTTTTAAGTCAAGCGTTAACCTGCAGGGTGTCTGAACTAAAGCAGCAACATTGGACCAATCATTCCTCCACACAACCTCAAAGCACGACGTTGAGCAAGCATGACTTTGCATTCTAGTTCTTAACTATTATGTTGTCCCAGTCGAATGCGCCTCGTATGATAAGTGCTAATTACACAAGACGTGGGACATGTTTATTTAGGCTACAAGTTTAGGCCTACCTCCCATTCTGTTAAAACAGCACCTCCAGCTGTACTATACAGATAGTAGCCTAGCTAGGATTGGATATATGAGGTAGTTAGATATCTGTTATGAAGTTAGCAAACATTGACATTAAAATAATGTTGCAGGTAGAATGAGTAGATCTGGGAAACAATTTACTAAGTGGGCCTAGGCCTGTCCTATCATTGTAACGTCACTGAAAAAAGCAGGTGGACATCTGACCTTGTCGAACTGCGATTGAGCACAGCCTTTTCATTAATTTCAAATCATATCCGATCTAGCACTATATGTAAGTAGGAGTAGGCCTAATCATGTACCGAGAATGTACATATGGGATATGTTCATTTCAGTTTTAGCATTTTAACACATTAGGCCCTGTACTTGCTTGTACCATCACTGCAATATTACACTCTGGGTACTCTACTGCCATCAAGTGGTAGCCTAGCCCTATAGGCCTATATTTTCACAAAGCAGCTTGGACGCCTGGTAGGCTACTGCTCTCAAATGATGTAGCCTATCAGCTAGAGCAGGGGTCTCAAACTCAAATGAGCTGGGGGCCACTTCTGCCAATGTCATCTGATTGGAGGGCCACATCAGTGTTAAAGAATAATACAAAAAATGCAATGTTTTTTTTTTCAAATACTGTATTTTCAAACACAAAACTACAAACAGAAAGTGGAAGTATTTTTATCTATTTTTAGACACCTGTGCTAGCAACCTTGTAGCTTATAAATAAAATAATATTTAAAAAAAAATATTAATACAAATTATAAAAACAAACAAAAAAGCATAAAAACGGGTAGGCCTATGTGTGTGTTTCAAACCAAAAAAAAAATATTTTCCTCTCATAACTTTTTTAAACCTGGCAATAGGCGTCAGGGTTAAGAAAGCAACACCATTGGATTTTTATATTAACATTTCAAAAGGCCATGGCTTGAAAGTGGTCAGAGATAAAGTCCTACTGTAAATGTAAAAATATTTGAGTATAAACAAAAGTTTATGAAGGGGGTACATTTACCCATCTAATTTGCCACTGGATGGCAAGCACCTCAAATTATGCACCTTTCAGTAAATACTGGATGAACATATTTGAGCAGGTTTACTTTCTTTTTTGTCATATTACCCACATAACAAATGAACCGGAATACCAACAATAGTAAACTATTACTGGCCTATAACCACAAGGCCTACAATAAACCTGGTCAAATCAGTTCCTATCGAGGGTGACTTTGTAGTTCTTCAGAGCCCTATTTCTACTAGCCCTGCTGTCTGTACCACGTCCATTGGACACTATCACCACGATTATCACTGCAACCTCCGAGCTATGTTGGGCAGAGGGTCGAAATAAGCATGGTATGCTTAGTGGACACCGTCGTTTAAGTTACACGCAAAGACGCACGTCCATTCACAGACGCACCGTTACTATCACTGTCAATAGACGATCGCTCATAATCTCCGAAAGGATATTCTCCTTCAGAATCAGAATAGGTGAATAACATAGCCTACCTAAGAATTCATCACACGTGAACATTTTTCAACATTTGGTGTAGGCCTATTTCTGCTTCAATTTGTGCAAAACTATGGCCTGCATCGCGTTATTACAAATGCACGTCTTCGTGTTTCTCGCGTGTAATACAAGTATTTCCTGAAAACTTTGTGCAGCGATTTTGGGTTTGAATCAAGCTCTGGATGTCTAGCAAATAGTGGAGAGTAGCCTACAAATGAGATTTGTCACCTTACTTGGATCTATCGTCTATTTTAATCAGTATCGTTGTTTGTCGCAATTAAAATATAGTATAGGGAATTGTGTTATTTTAGGAACGATTCATATAGATTTTTGCAACGGGTGTTTTTTTACTTGCTAGGACCCCATTGAATACAAAACAACCTGTTTCCAATTTTTTTCTTCATTTTCAGTGCCAAAATTCAAGATGACGGACAATATATGCGGAAAAATAATATAAAGGCTTAAAGTGGTCAACTTTTTGATAAATATACACCTAATAAGGTAGACAAGTGAGATACAGACTATTAAAAGATGTATTGCATTATTTGCCAACAAAATTGGAGAAAAAATGGAAAAAATGAAAAAAAGATGAAAAAAAAATCTGCAGCTTGTTTCATTATTGAAGAGTTCAACAAAACATTGTCATTGTCACTCAAGTATTTATCCTCACCACTGTCACTGTCTTTTTAATATTGGTGTACATCTCCTCAGAGCCTTCACACCTGCAAAGTTGCGTGAATGTTAAGTTGTTACTCTTGCAAGAACACCTTATACTGCATTGGCTGGCAAGACAACAACACTTCACAAGTTCCACAACAGCCTCTGGTGCTGGTGGAAGTTTTGACAGAACAGGAGCCCATTGCCCATCAACAATTTGTCTCCATCCCAGTGATAGTGAGTCAAGAATCTTTGGAGCAGGCACTGTATCTTGTGCCCAAACATTTGCTTTGTGTGCTCTCAGAATTTCAATTTCAATTTAATTTCAGTTATAGAGTGTCAAAACATTACACATGTCTCATGGCACTTTACAGAGTGTTAAACATTCAGACAGAGCCCATGAGTAACAGGGGCGATGAAAAATCTCCCAAGAATGGGAGAAACATATATGATGAAACCTCAAGCAGATCCACGACTCAAGGGCCTGACCCATCTGCCTGGGTCGGTTACAGGACAGTAAGGTCTATTTACAGAGAATAGAACATGGTATTTAGAGCCACCTGAGGTATATGTTACAACGTGGTTGGATGGTTACATAACCAGTATGATAATGCATGAATCCTATTTAGTGTTAAGTTCAAATAGTCCAGTGTAGGAGATGAATTGTCCATAGGAGTTAGGAGTTGTCATCGGGCAAATAGTGGGTCGCTAGGCTGTGCGGGCAGGAATCCGAGCATGGGGACAGCAATAGGCGATGGTAGGGCAATCATAGGGATGGGATTTCCCTAGTTCCTGAGTTTCTCCACTCCCTGGTTGGGTTTTAGAGTTTTAAACATGTTCCACCGAAGGGCTTTAGCTGTTTGAAAACCATGTTTTGAGGAGCTGACACAAATTTCTCACATCCAGCTAACATGTCTGGAGATGGATGAGGACCTACTACAAGCCTACAAAGTGTGTAAATGACACCATCATGACTTGATTGACTTGAAACAGAAACCTTTCCTTTCCCATGGGATAAACGGTAAATGGCGGGACAAACGGTTGACTTTCAATTTCCTGATAGGATAGGATACAATAGGATACCTGATAGGTCCACCGACTCTATACACAATGTGATTGGCCTGAGCGAAGTTTGGTTTTTCCACCTCACAAGCCAACGGAGAGTTGCTAGACTACCCTGACTGCAAATGACATTTGCTGCCGCTAGGGTGCGTCAAGATTTCTAGGCTGTATCTTTTGTTGACGTTCTCCAGTGCCCATGATAATGAGACTGTCTTTGTTGATGTCTGGTACCCTGCGAAGGGCAAGCACCAAGACATCTGTGTGACATGTAGATATATCGGGTTTTGCCAAAATGACTTACTGCTACCGCCACCTTTGTGTGTGTGAACTGTGACTGGCAGTTTACATAGTTCAACAGCTTTATGACCAAGGTAGAGGATGAGGTCGGCTTTGGTTTCCTTCGATCCCAGGAAAGCTTTAAAGTCTTTGATTGGTGTAGAGTCTTGTATTTTGTATCCCTTATCATGTGCTTTTCCCATTGTATGGACCTGTCTCATCCTGTCTTTCATGGAGTTTGTGATGGTATAGCTGTTAAATATTAAGTATATGTCATTGTAGCCTCGTGCCTTACTTTCAACATTTTCAAAGAAGCTTTCTGCCAGTTTATGTCACTTTTCCTGACAACCATCTCCTGTGTGTGTTAATTGCACTGAGCTACTCTCTGTAGATTGTTCAGAGGATGCTGTTTCTGAAACCAGTCACAATTCATAGATGAAGGCAGACTTAGCTGTAGTGGGCAGCATTAGGCTTGCATATAATCAACAAATTCATATGTTCCCACAATTGCAAATGCAAGTCCTGTTAACAGAATTATTGAAGACCAAAGAGTTCATTGTGGACTTCAGGAAGTCTAAAGATAGCACACACACCCATTCTCATCAATGGGACTGAAGTGGAGTGTATCACCAGCTTCAGATTTCTGGGTGTCCACATCTCTTGGACCTCTCTTGGACCCTCAACACCTCTACCCTGATCAAGAAGGCTTACCAGCATCTCTTCTATCTGAGGAGGCTAAAGAAGGTCCACCAGCCTCCTCAGATCCTGGTGAACTTCTACCCCTGCACCATCAAGTGTATCCTTACCAACTGTGTCACAGTTTGGTATGGCAACTGCTCTGCCCACAACCGAAAAGCACTGCAGAGGGTGGTGAAAACTGCCCAACGCATTCCTCACACCCCTCCATTGAGGCCATCCAGGGCAAGCGATGCTTGCATAAGGCGCACAGCAGGTTCAGAGGAAGCTTCTTTCCTGCAGCTGAAGTCTAGCTCTCCATCCCAGTGACAACCAACCAACTAAGCCCCCCCCCCCCCCCACCCCTGTCCAATGCCTCCTTGCCTGTGCCTGTTGAGGTGTCCACAACCATGGCAACCTTGACAGGGACAACAAGGAGGCAGACCCCCCCCCCCCCCCCCCCCCCCCCCCATGTATGTTGTTCACTTTACATAGCCATATTTATTCTGCTCTTATAAGGTAACCGCTAATACACTGCACATATTTATATTACTCTAAACCTCTCTACTTTATATAAATCAACTGTATACTATACTGTCTACACTGCACTATATTTCTTGACCTGTCTATGCACCACCTGTCTATACTTTGCAGTGTTTCCCACAGAATTCAGTTCTATTTGTGGTGGTAGGTGACGGTGGGGGTTGCAACAGTTTTGCGCAGCATGTTTATGATGCTAACCTGATTTAATCACGATTTAACCAGTCATCTTCTATGCCAACAACAATCCTTGCACAAATGACAATGTTTTCTTTAAACATGCATGCAGAAGAGGGGCAGGTTCGTTGAGAGAGAGAGAAAGAGAGAGAGAGAGAGAGACAAGGAGAGGCTTTGCAAAGGTGCCCATAGCTCTACAATGAAAGGATTTCATCCTATTTAAATAGTACAACATGGCAAATCATTGTGTGGTGGTCAAAGTTGATATTGTGGTGGGCCGCCACAAGTAAGTCAATTCTCCTTTTTTGCACTTCTGGTTAGACGCAAACCACATTTCGTTGTCTTCATTCTTGTACTCTGCAATGACAATAAAGTTGAATCTAATCTACTCTAATCTAATCTATTGGGGTGATTGCAGAACATTACTTTAATTCAAATGATTATTAGGTTATGTGAAGGAAACTTTTAAATCAGTCAATGTGTTTTTCCGGGTATGCCAATAAATAGCATAATGGTGGTTACACCCATCACTGGTTGATAATCATGACATCTCATGTCACCCATGGTCATATTTATTACCTAAGTCATTCAATTTTATTAGAAAATGTATGTATATAATGATAATACCTAACATATATCCATTTAAAATGTTTAAAAAGGCGATTATTTGTAATTTTTGGTGATATATCTGCCATCTTGGATTTTGGACCTGTGCAGTCCGGGAAAAAATTGGAAACAGGTAGTTTTGCAAACTATAGGGTCTGAAGAAGTGAAAAAACATAATTTGCAAAAATCTATATGAACACCTTTTTTTTGCTACATATCGCCCTGCACTAATACCCTCAAGGGCCGGATTACATTATTATTTTGACATACGTCGTGGGCCGGAATTGGGCCGGGAGTTTGAGACCCCTGAGCTAGAGTCACCGTTGGCGAACTGATTGTGTCACCAAATGAAAATAAAACACATTAGCGTGGGTATATGGATTATATCTGTGTATGTTAATATGACATGGTGGGTATCATTCTTAACCCAAAGTGAAATGATCATTGACTGTGTATGAACATATGTGGTCCTTGTATCACAGCTGTCTCAAGTCACATCAGTCAATATTTGATTTTAACACATTTACAAGAGATGGAATGTTTTCAACGTCCCAAGGACTATGAACATTAGGCCTACTTAATATATTGAAATTGAAATGTAGGCTTACATTTTCATGAAAGAATGTAGAACATTAATAAGCTGTTTTTGTGTTACTCAAGGAATTCTGCAAAAAAGAGCAAATTATCTGTTTTTACCTTTTTTATTGTGTAGTGTTGTTTCCAATAAAACTGAAAACAATATGAAATGATGTCAGTAATAACACAAACAGTAAACCATGGTCAGGCTTGCTCTGTGTTGTTGATCTGTTCTGCGGCTCACGCTCAAGTTTATTTTCTCCTCATCGAATATGTGATATGCATGTTTGTATTGTTGGTTAACCATACAGGACATTGTCCTGGTTAACGACCTTTGCAAGGTCTGATAATCCCACATGTGATGTGGAACAACAGAGGCTTTTTAAAGTCACATTTCTCCACATACTTCCCTGTATAGTAGGGTAATTAAAAGATAAAGATGATCAAAGAAAAAAGGCACACAGTTGACTTATGTGTGGGACATATTTATTATGCAGGGTAAGGGTTCACATCAGTTTTCAATTTAGTACTTGACACTCCTTTAGTCACTCCCTCTAAAGCTCATATCTTAACAAGTTGAGGTATATTTGTGAAATATTTACAGTTTTCCTGATCCTGTCCGTTTTACATGCCAGAACTGTTTTTTTTTTAAAGGGGCTCGGAGATGTATTCTCCACCAGAGGGCCCTGAAGGTTTGAGGCAAAGATTCTAGAACATAGCTCTGTTCTAGAATCTTTAGTTTGAGGTGATGGAAATGTTGTGAGGTGTACATAAAAAGACTGATTTGAATGATGCATTGTCCTGTGTGGTTATCACTGACACACACACAAGTTATATAAATCAGTATAATATTTTCTGAGATAACATGATCGACGTCAGGGTGGGGTGGGTGGAGGGTGGGGTTCCCAAGGATAACATTTGTGTTTAATACAGGGCTGTGGTGCCGGAAACGCCATGGGGAAAAAAGAAAAAAGCTAACAATGGAAACTTGCCTTGTCTTTGAAGAAAATGAAATAAATTGTTTTCATCCACTCACAGCAATCAGATCATTAATGGTGAGTTCATTGTAGACACATTACTCTTACAATTACACAATGAACACATGCATTACACATACTGTAGCTACTCAATGAACCAGACACATTATTCTAACAATTACACAATGAACACATGCATTACACATACTGTAGCTACTCAATGAACCAGACACATTATTCTAACAATACAGTTACCATTCATGACAACTCAATTAAATACCCCCCCCCCCCCCCCCCCCCCCCAAAGTGACTGACCTAAATCAACAGCGATCCAGCCAATTGGTGCTAATAGTCTCACAATTAGTGAAATGGAGATCGCCTGAGTGCAGTGAATGTGTATAGTATAGTAATATAGAGACACCTATGTCTGGAAGGTACAGTCACTGGTCAATCAGTATTCCTCCAAACACTCCAAACAACTCAACAAAAAGAAAATGTTATTAAAAAGCATAAGTGAGGGGATGGATACAAAAAAAAATGCCCTGAAGTTCAGTGACATCCATCATTAAGGAATATAAGGTCGTCACTACAAACGGAGTGAACATTCAAGAAGAATAATGATGGGGGAAGCCACCAAGGCATCTATAACTCTGAAGAAGTTAAAAAGGTTCAGCAACTACAGCAGCTTTTTCCCGAGTTCTTCACCAGTAAAAGCTCTATGGGTGAGTGGCAAAGCTCTTATTAAATCTTAACTAAAGTTCACCCAAAGACATGTGGGAGACTCCAAGGTCAAATGAAAGAAGGTTTGTTGGTCTGATGAGACCAAAATTGCTTTTTGGCCATCAAACTAGATGCTATTTTTGACGGACACCAAACACTGCACATCACCAAAAACGCACCATTCCTAATCTGAAGCATGGTGGTGGTAGCTTCATGCTGTGGGGACAGCAGGCCCTGGAAGGCTTGTAAAGGTAAAAGTAAAATTAATTCAGCAAAATATATGGAAATCCTGGAGGACAATATTATTCAGTCTGCAAGACTACAACTTGGGAGAAGATTTACTCTCCAGCAACACAATTATCTGAAGCCTACAGCGGACACTACCCAGAAATGGATTAAAGACAACAAGGTGAATGTTCTGGAGTGGCCAAGTCAACGCCCAGACCTCAATCCTATAGGAAATCTGTGGCTGGACTTAAAAAAGGGCCGTTCACACCTGATCCCCTCAAGCAGAGCTTGAGCAGTTTTGCAAAATGGAGTAAAATAAGAAAAAATGAGTAAAATTGCAGTATCAAGATGTGCAATAATAATTGAGACCTATCCACACAGACTCTTTAATTGTGGCCAAAGGTGCATTTCAATGCTGACTTGAAGGAGTTGAATATTTATGCATCACTTATTTTGCATTATATATTTTTTAATTAATTAACATTACTTTGTAGAAATCTGCTTTCAATTTGACATTAAAGAGGGGATTTTTGTAAATTATTGTAAAAAAGACCTAATTAAATTGATCAAGATTCCATTTATAAAAGCAGTAAAAGTGGAGATATCCAAGGGGGGTGAATACTTTTTATAGGCACTGTAAATTGGCTAAAGAAAAGGCTAAAAGTGTGAAAGTGCCATTATGCCAACATATTCTCAGTTAAATGCAGAACTAAATTCTGCCTATAATCCAACATTAGGCATTAAGCAAAAAGCAAAAACATAAGTGCCTATTTCTTGTGTTTGATATTACTGAGCTCTGCTATGATGCACTGGATCTATTGCATTGTTTTCATTGTGTACTGTATGACCTCAGGTCACAAGGGACAGATCAGTATTTTAATGTCTCCTCTGGTAAATGCTGTGGGTTCATAAAAATCCATAAGCTTGTCAGACCAAGGGAAAGGCAGAAATACATTAAATGGAGCTAAATTGGCTCTGGCTCTGTGCGGTGGCTGCCAGCAGGAATGTGGAACCATACTGTAGCTCCAGATAGGCATGTTGGAATGATTGGATGGCTCAAGCTAGCTCTAAAGTGCCATGACTTTCCAACCCCCTAATCAGTTCACTTTCTTGTTTCACAGGTTCTTTAATCCTTGATTTAGATATCCGACTCATTGTTGTTTTAGTGGTGGGTTGGGGGTGGGGGATATTCCCTCAGACACCGTCCAGTTTCCTAGAAAGGTCATGCTGTGTTGATATCCATCTAGCACGCTAGCCCACTCTAATAAACAACTTGGGTGCTTTGCTTACTGTAAATAGGGGCAACGGTGGTCTGTGCCGTAATAGCTATTTACTATGCTGCACCTTTGTGTTAGTCTTGCGATGCTGACGTGCTTGGGGGAGTCAGATAAAGAATATTTCTCACCAGTATTTTCCTGTTATTCAGTGGCCCCTTTGTCCGGCTGGAGGAGTCCCTGCTCTTTGGTTCTCAAGGGAACTGGCAGAACCTGCGTGCCTGAGGAGCCAAGCAATTTCAACACCTTCCCCAGGCAAGTTCATCAAATCACACGGAGCTTCCCTCCCCACCTCTTCACACACACTCACTCACCCAGCCCTCATCCTTGGTAGGGACTGCCCAGAAGATATTTCACTTGACCCGGTCAAGGTTATCTGGCACATTACTCAACTGACGCTGCTGCAGTTCTTGCGTTGTGGTGCAGACCAGTACCAGACATATTAATGCTTTCTTAACCAGTAGAAATGTTCCCAATGATTAGGACCAGTACTGGTAGCAGACCATTCAGCGTGACAATATTCAGTTAATCTGAAATAGGTCTCCAATGGCTACAGGGAAATGCACAAAATTTGTTGGACTTGTCAACAAGTTTTTGCCATCAATCAGCACAGCTTGAAATTGGATGGGACCATATTGGGATGTCTGTGCAGTAATGCTGTCTAGTCTGAAATAGAAACGTTTCAGTCAAGGGAGCTTGAGCAAAGTTGGCTAAAACAAATACTGCAGGAAAGTGTGTTGTGGACATTTATACCATACAGGCCATAACAAGCCATGAGCCTTTTAAAATGAAGGCTATCGATGAAGCAAAAAGTCTGAGCATACTTTGGATGAATGGCCATGATCGCCATTCATCCAAAGTATGCTCAGACTTTTTGGCATTGGTAACAAAGTGAGCAATGTCTGATTTTATACATATCTAAAGTGACTGGCCATTGCAGGTTTTAAATAAATAGAATTAGCTTCTAACCAACAGAATGCATGTGAGAAAGCACAATGCCAACCATGTCAATAAAACATGTTTGTGTTTAGGTGTTTTATTTCAGATCAAGCGAGGCGGAAACTCAGACGTCTGAGGCTCCCAGGACTGTCTATGATGACGTGTGTCACTTGACAAATTCCAGCGTGTTCGGAATTCTGTCCCCAGGACAGACACAACAACAACAGGAAGACAGGCCATTTTCACAGGTGTCAGGAAAGACAGGAAATAAACAAGCTGGATGCTGGAAAACAAGCGAGCCCACACAGCTCCGAGAGGTGACGGCCAAGACGGCTATTTTTAATCCTGAGGGGGTATTTTCAGAGTGGTCTCAATGAAGGTACGCCTGTTCTGTGACCAAACGGGTTACTGGAAGGGACACGGGGTTGGATAAGCTGAGACGTCCCCAACCCCCCCCCCCCCCCCAAACACACACACAAACTTCCACACACACACACACCATCCCCCCTTCCCAGACATCCAAATAAACAGACATTTATTGCATTTAGAAATACTGGCATGAACACAATATCCAAGTACACAATTCCAAGCATTGATGTATTTTATTCTTCCACGTCTCTCATGCTAATCAACTTTACATTTTTTTTAAAATATCCTGGTACAAAACAACAACAAATACAACAATAACAGACAATGACAAGCACAAGACATGAAGGATGTATTTCTGACAGTTGAAATATTTTTGCCATGAGTGTCTTTGAGGTCACATAATAATACTGGATTTAAAGATTAATGCTCACAATTCCATTACGATTAGATAAGGTACTTTATAGGGCAAAGATAGGACAATGTGTCTACATGTATGTCCATTACATTCTCTCTGGCAACTAGAAGCAAAATAATATGGAACTGTACCACCATACTGTAATTATTGCATTCAGTCATCAACATATTGTGTATGTTATATTGCATTCAGAATATTGTTTTTGGTTTGGCTAATAAATCCATGTATGTGTGTGTGAGTATGTGTGTGTGCATGCATGTGTGTGTGTGTGTGTGTGTATGTGTTTTGAAAATATGACTGACAGCAAAAGATGAAAGAGAAAAAGAATACATTTGCGTGTTTGGTATAAAATCACCACTTGAAAATATTGTATAAAACTCTGAATAATCACATCTCTGATGTATTCATTTGAGACATAATAAAATATAACCTTTATTGACCATTTAAGTTATTAATATGCTACATTGTCACTGAATAATGTCTGAAAGTGTCTGTCAGCGAGGATTCCATTTGGGGGATGTTGACCTGTCTTTGAGTTGGTCCCCACTGTCTCCAGAACCCATCTCGGTACCTAAGGGAGAGGATGAATAGCTTGACAATTACTTTTAGTTTACATTAAAGAAATCTAAAGATGCACTTAAACATCCATATAGGAAAACTCAAAATGCCTATTGCACTGTAAAGCAATACTTCTGTAATGGATGTCCCAAATTTGGCATATTTTTCAAGCAAAGTTGAGTACAGTATTACCTCAAATTCTATCTGATTTAATCTATCTGATCTGTGTTAAATGTTCTTTTTATTTTTGACAAAAGACTCTCACCAGTGCTCCCATGTGACCTAATCTTGTTGGTCATCTTTGAAAAGAATTTGAAGGTGAGACAAGCGCCAGTCTCTCTATCGCAAATTCCTCCAGCCTTACAGTTGCAAGTTCTTCTGCACTCTACTCCATATGTTCCAAACACGCAATCTGAGAAAGAGAAGATGGTTCAGTGCTTCAAAAAAGATACACAGGAAAATGCAACATATAAAATGGTAGAAAAAACAATTGAAATTTTAAAAATGTAATCAAATCAAGAGATATTAGTAGGCCTAGGCTGCATTAGGCAGTAGAAGAACTGCAGCCCACTTCACTTGTGAGAAATCTAAAACAGGCATCAGCTGATAAGAAAACATGAAACAGGATAATCCACCCTGAAACTGTCCATGTAAGCTAGCACAACATTATACACATGTTGTACATCATACACAAATCCATAATAATGGTCTAAAGCCTTTGATCTGAAGTCTTATGAATGTAATGGGCAACTGCTGTACAAGCTGTTATAGAATGAGACCCTACAGGTGATCATGTTGAGGTTTTGTGATGGCAACACATATCTCTCTAACAAATGTGCGGTCATCTCTGATGGACATAAGAACAACTTTAATGGTGATATTTGAAAACACCAATGTGTTTGATTGTTGTAATAACTTATTGCCTTTGAGACCCCTGAACTCCATCATTTCCCCCCTAAATATATTGGTGCAGTGCAGGTACTTCGGTGAAGATCTTACCTTTGCAAATTCCATACTCATCCCCATAATCATCTTCGTCTTTGTAGAAGTCACAGAAGAGCCCGGGTCCACACTTCACCCCGTGCATCCCAGAGACGGTGCGGTAACAGTGTTCACCCCTCCCCGCTGCGCAAACTTGACAGCAACCGCAATCATCCAGGACCGTCCGTCTGCATCTCTGCGTCGAGCCGCACAGGTCCACATTGCAGCGCTCGGGGCAGTTCACTGCGTATTTGGCTGCTGCGCCCCATGATTCAGCTTCTTGCAGCTGTACAATAAGAAAGACAGCAACGAGGAACATATGCATGATTACTCCGACAGCAATGTCACCTAGTGCACGGTAGTCTGGAAATTGACGAGAGGTACGCGAGGCAGGCGACGGTTACTTGAATGTTCGGAATTAACACGTCGTGTCGCATGGTTGTCAGCTTTAAACAAGTTTGTTTTGCACATGGTATGCCCTTGTCAATTTCCTCAATCCGGTGTTGTTGTCTATTTGCCAGCCTGCCCCCCTTATTTTAGAAATCCGGCATGGAAGTGGGATTAGCGCGCGACTGCCATCCAGGAATTGAAATTCGTGCAAAATGATGTCATCAGTTATGTTTAGGGTTGTTTGTGTGGACGATCTCAACGGGGCCCCTTGACCCCAGGTTCCTGGCTCCTCAGTTGACCCTTGTGTCGAGAAAAATGTTTAGTTGCAGTGGCAAAGATACCTGTATCGTATGAGGATATAGGCTGAACTCATACAATTCTTGCGCTATGCTATACAGACAAAGTTAAATTGTCCACAAGATGATTTAGTGATGGGGATTAATTTACTTTCAATGGGATGCTCAGGTTAGCCAGTCTTGACGATAGGGGGCACTGTCGTCATTACGGAGCGAATAACCTAATAGACTTCTTGTAAAATGATGGGATTTTGACGTGTGATGATGGCCAGCTGTAAAGAACTGTTCACTTGTGAAATTTGAACATGGAGTTGCAAAGTAATGTGTAAATAATGGCCCAAAACCTTTTGAATTTTGGATGTCATGTTTAGCTACTTCTTGAATTAATTATGCCTAACGTTTTTTTTTAAAAAAAAACATGATGACTGATAATTGACAGACCATTTATTTATTTAATAATTTACATATTGAGAGGTCTATCATTCAATGGACACAAATATGGGTAAAAAGAGAGCTTTCCCATCACAATTACACAATTACAGCTATACAGTAGCCTAGTTGTTCAGTCAGCAATCAATAACCTAAATCAGGGATGGGATTTGAGGGACTCCATAGTCTTGTAAACCTGCAAACCTGTTCCCTTGTGCTACAAATAATCATGAACAATTTGATTTCTTAGCTATGTTGATGACATATAAGTTTACTTAGCTCTGTCGCCTAATGACTATGGTCCTGAATCTCTTCATCAATATAATAACCAAATCAACAACTGGATGTCTCAAACTGCACTTCAGCTGAACAAAGTAAAAATTGAAGTACCGGTAAATGAATTTGGTAAAAAGGAGGAATGACTTAGAATTGCCAGTGCCACTCTTCTTGACACAAAATGGCTAAAAGCAAAAACACAGTTACAAATCTCAAAACATTGCTAAATTTAGAGGAATCTCATTTATGCATACAGGGTTGATTATGGCAATGGGCTTTTCACAGGCCTTCCTAAAAGAGAACCATCAAACCACCATCAAACAGCTCCAAAATTCAGCAGCTTGGGTTCTCACAAAAAACTGGAAAAAACCCTGACCACATTAGTCCAATGCTTAAGTCCCTCGGATTTAAGTAAGTGGGAGAATTGACTTTATAGCACTTCTGCTTGTTTATAAATCGTCTTTCTTTCTTTCTGTTTTTGTTAACTTGTGGAATAGTGGAATATTTTTGTTAACTTCTCAGTTGAAGTGAATTATTATATAACCTTTACACATTTGTTGAACCATGGTACTAATAAAAACTACAGGATAAGAGCTGAAATGTTGCTTCATTTATCCAATTTCCACCACTATGGAAAACGTGGGCCGGTCTTGGGCCTGAAACTCCTGGGCTGAAAAGTGGCCCCACTCCGGCCCTGGTAAAGAGAGATATCCTATAGGCAATGATTAATAGCAGTTATTGGGCTAATATTGGATGTTTGTAGCGTTGTCAAGCTATTTGCAAGTAACATATTAAATTACTTAAAATATTAGCCTTTTGTATCCGATTCATAGACTTTGCAGTATGCAAATATTAATAACAAAACTGAAGTTTGATCTGTGTAGGCATATGCGATAAAAATTGTAGCCTCTGAGCAGCAGATCAACCAGTCGACCACTGAAAATGATGAGCCCGAAATTAGTGATGAGGAGGCCATGACTACAGGGACAAGTAGAGAGGATAAATTAAAGTTATTTAATGTAAGAAAGAGCAAAATATGTATGCTACATGATGAAGCTATATGCCTTGTTTGCTTAGAAGAGGGTGTAGTAGGAGTAGGCTAAATCACCAAACAACAATATAGCTTACCCATGCAAAAAACATTTAGCCTAAACATTAGTTAAATATGCCTCTTTGTGGAAGCGTGGGATAGGCTACATTTCAAAGGCTTTCTTTCTTTCTGTCTTTCTTTCTGTTTTTGTTAACTTGTGGAATAGTGGAATATTTTTGTTAACTTCTCAGTTGAAGTGAATTATTATATAACATTTACACATTTGTTGAACCATGGTACTAATAAAAACTACAGGATAAGAGCTGAAATGTTGCTTCATCTATCCAATTTCCACCACTATGGAAAACGTGCCGGTCTTGGGCCTGAAACTCCCGGGCTGAAAAGTGGCCGCACTCCGGCCCTGGTGGTAGCCTGCATAATTGATGAATATCAATGAAAGAAATGTATGTCAAAATGTAAATCAACTTCTCCAAATTATTGAAACAACACGACAAAAGCATCGACCAATTCTGCAAATTAGGAGTTAAACAAATGGGTTCTCTGAGCGTGGTGACGTCTGTTCAAGCGTCTGAACGCTTAGACTGCGCTCTCCGCGCATTCCATGATTCCATATCTGTTTTTCATGGCAACAGTCCCGTTGCCTAACTGCTAGCTAGCTAGCGGAGTTATTTCAATTCTGGTATTAGGAACACTTCGCCGGCTTTTTGTGAGAGCACGATTGGAGATTTGAGCCTAGAAATATCGATTGCAAACACTGCAGTCGTAGTAATCTTGTTTTTGAGCAATGGCAGTTTAAAAAAAACCTTTCGCCCCTGTTTGTGCATCAAAATCAGACTTGCAGAGGGCAGTGGTTTGATAGCCTGTAGCATAGCTTTCTGGCTAGCCTGCTTGCTAGCTAAAGAAAGCAGTGTCAGACTGGGTGTGAATGACAGACGCAGGGAACAGAGGTAAGATTGGCCCTCTGTTTTGCATTGTTTTCAAGCGATTATGCATATGATTGATGTAGGATCTACCGGAATAACTCGTACGTTAAGTAAATGCTGTCAGATTTTCAAAACATCATAAATTACGTGCTGTCACTCTAGTGTGGTTTCTGATAAGCTAGCTAACTAGTAGGAGCCTGCCAGCAAGATGTCTTAACGTCAGAAAAAAAACAGCTAGTTAGTTGCTATCTAGCTAGGCTGTTTGTCAATTAACTAAGTAGGCTATCTTGGTAGGTTGTGCTTATTGCTAACTTGGTCCTTAGAACAAACCAAAGCCTTCATCGACTGTATTCTGCTGAGATGATTCAGCACGCTAATGCACCGTTTGCTATGCTTGGGTCGACTCGTTAACATAAGGTTCATTTGCAGTTAGCCAGATAGCTAAGTGCTACAGCATTAGCAATTTTGTATCTAATAACAGTAGCATAGCTCTTGTAGATATTGTAACATTAACCTAAAACGGAATTCAAGTGCAACATTGTAGCGTTATGGAGGAACTGTACCACCACCTTGAGCGTTGCATTTTGACATAAAGAGCAAAGAATATAATTGAAAACATTCCCAGAAAACCCACACAATGATTTTACATGGAAAGACGACTTTATAGATAGAGCATTCAACATGTTCTGTCGGGCTATTGCTACCTACCTGTGCATTTTTTTTTAAAAGTAAGCTGTGTGCTTTAGGTTTGAGTGATAGTGGTTAATCAAGTAATCAGTTTATGCAGGAGGTATGGCAGCTAAAGATGCACGACCTTTACACCAAGAGGCGTTGGCTTTCGTGGGCTGTTTGACATGCAGTTTTTTTTAGTTTAGTTGTATGAGTCTCTTACAATAAATGCAAGACAACCCGAAAATATTCCGTTTCAAATGTTTCAGCTTTCAATCATCTCTTCATTCAAGTAGGGTGGGCCTTGTGGTGTGAATGTTTGCCAAGTACATTTTGTGTGCCTCAGTCAAGTTTATCTGTTGCAGTATGTTTTTAACCATTTGTCCAAGGATTTGATAGATTTCTCTTTATGCTAGATTTATACTGTCAGTAGCATTACTGCCCCCCCTCTCAAAAATAATAAAATAAAATAAATAAATAAATAATAATAATAATAAAAAAATCCTGGACCCATTGTTGGTAATGTATAGGCCCCAATCACTTGTCAAATGGTACAGGTCCTATATAATGCCTGACTGCAGCTTTGTTAATGTTCTGCAAATATGTTTCTTTCCATCAATAATTTAGCTTAATGCTCAAATGTTTAGTTTTACTGTAGTTTATAGCAAATACAGTAGAATTTGCTGTTTGGTATCAAACATGCTTTAGGCTGATATTCAGGCCAGAGTGATATAATTTCTTCCAAAAAATCATGGTGTAAAGTTACTGTTCAACTTTATAGGGTCTTCTAAGTATTTGGAGGTATTATTAGAAACATGTAACCTTAGCTTCACCTACATTTGTACTCCCATAGTAAATAATCAAGCTTAACCAACAAGCCTGGAAAAGTAAACACTGCTTGAATATAACCTTGATATTGACATCGTTACTCCCTAACTTTAATTTTTTGATCTTGGCTATAGGCTAGGTGTGGTGAAGGAAGATTTGCACAAGATTTGTTTTTAGGAGTAGTTAGTGCAGTGTACCATAGCCTTGGATTTAACCACTGTCTGTAAGAAGCTTCCTGTTATTTTTACACATAAGAAACTGTATGTTGCCTGCAGTCATAAGTGTTGGTGTCAGTGCTGAGTTTTTGACTGCCACAGGGGGTCTAAGAAACTGAACTCCATAAGGAGAACGCACTGTGTCTGGGTCATGGCCGATGCCCTCACCTCACGCAGTGGGGTTGGCACAAGGAGAGCAGTGGAAACTCTGGAAGACCTCAGTGACATTTTGTGCTTGTGTGTTGTCTGTCTGCGTTCTGCCCTCAGTTAGACGGGTGATGGGGTATACTGTTTGATATAAAGTTTGTATAGCCTACTTTTCTGGTTGGAATTTTCCACTTTCCATCTTGATGCAACCCAACATTTTTATACTACTGTAAACATTGGCATCCTTACTAAGTATGAGTCAGCATTTTAAGATTGTTTACATTTTAATTGAATGCTTTTGTTTTTGAGTGCAGGAAATAGAATGTGCATACTGGCTGGTCTACATTTTGCTTTGACACCTGTTTGGTATGTTTGCATCTCTATGCTTGCTCCAAGTGTGCACAGCTTGATCAACAGCAAATTAATTCTTGAATATGAGCCATTTTAGTAGTTGCGAGGATTTACTTAACTGTATTCAAGCAGAATTCGAGGAATGTTATGTTTTACAGTGGGGTTAAGATGGTGGTCTGAGGTGTGACATAGGCTACAGACAGTGCATCAGCTGTTTGGAGTTCATATGACGCTGTCCCAGAATGTATTCATGATTCCTGCTGGCAGATCCTATTCCCATAGACGATACGTGTGTCGTGCCAGTCTCTGGCTGGCTTCATAACATCAGGCAGACCTGCAGATTTACCTGCTGTTAAATATAGGCTCCATGCAGCTTCATGCTCTCTGGCGGGTTAGGGAACCAGTGGTACAGCTCTGCTAATGAGAGAAAGCCCAACACTGCACCTAATGAGAATACTTCCGCACAGAGGTCTTGTAGAGGCAGAGTTTGAACTTGTAGTGCACTCAGCACTGCTGCGGGGTTTAATCACTCAGACACATACTGCGCAAGATTAGATTGAGTTAGCACTGCTGATTAGCGCGCCAGTGCCTGTATCAGTGGGACCCAGTGGCCTCATTTGTTCCCCACCCAGGATGGTGACAATATGGCTACAGTGCGCAGCTCTGTTCTCTTATTAATGACAGAAACTCTAGGGAGGATGTCCTCCAACCCCTAGCTCTATATGCTGGGCCTCTTAAGGCTGCAGATTAGAACGCTTCCTCCCGGCCAGTCTCACATTCAGTCATAAATAATGGATTTTGGGTACAGCAATGCATAAGATCTGCTTTCTTTATAGCAATTGTAATTTTGATTGCTTAACTTAGGTTCTTTTTTTTTAGTTTGGGTTCTGTAGCCTAATACTTGTAGACTTTATCAAAATGTATCAATCTAAATTTTAGTTGTAGGAATATGTAGGAATCAAGCTTTCTTTTTTGTAATTGGGGTCTTGATGTAAGATTAGTCTTAATCCCTTCTGTGAAATCAGAATTATGTAATGATTTTATTGATATGAATTGGCCTGTACTTGAAGTCCGATTAACTGATGACGAGCACATGCTAAAACTCTGTGCTTTTCCTCCTGCAGCTGTGGCCCACAGTCTCCGTGGATAATGCACAGTCATGGTGCCTTGCCAGACCCATGTGATGTTGAAATGGCAGGAGCACCTGAACAGCGCCTGGGCGGCGGAGGACAGCGTGCAGACGGCCACGCGGTGCGGGGCAGGCGCGCTCTACGCCAAGCTCCTGCAGAGTAAGGAGGTGGTGGCGCTGGCCCAGCCCGTGCAGGACCTGATGGGGCCGCGCCTGCCGGACTTCCAGCACGAGAGCAGCGCGGCGGAGGAGCGCGAGGAGTACCTGTCGGCGCTGCTGCTGGCCCAGCGCTGCCTGGCTCGCCGCTCGCTCGCCTGCACGCCCTTCGCCCTGGCGCTGCACCACAGGCTGGTGGTGCTCCAGCGCATCTACTACGCCCTCCACAGCAAGTACCACGAGCGCTTCCGGCCCGCGCCCCCGCCGCAGCCGGCCCAGAGCGGCGCCGACAGCGGAGCGCTGGAGCCGGCCGCCGAGCCCTGGATGCCGGGCCCGCGGGCCAGGTCGGGCACGGACGTGCTGATCGAGATGGGCGTGCGGACGGGGCTGAGCCTGCTGTTCGCGCTGCTGCAGCAGAATTGGCAGCGGGGTCAAGAGGTCACGGGCACAGCGGCGGGCAGCGGGGTGAGCTCGGGCGCGGAGCTGTGCAACGACGTGCTGGCCACCGCCTCCTCGGTGCTGGCCTCCCTGCCGCCGCTCTCGCTGGCCAACGAGAACAAGATCCCCAGCGTGGGGCTGCACTGCCTGGCGCAGGTGGGCGACTTCCTGAAGCGCACGGCGGTCAGCGGCTCGGGGGCCGACCGCGTGGGCAAGAGGCTGGCGCTGGAGCTGCTGCTTGGGCTGGCGCTACAGAGGGGCTCCCTGCGCTTCCTGCTGGAGTGGGTGGAGGTGGCTCTGGCCGCCTCCTCCTCCTCCTCCGGCGAGGGAGGGGGCATTGGGTACGATCTCATCCATCAGACCTTGCTTCAGATGAGGCAGTACTCGGTACGTGGTCTTCCTCCTCCATCTGTGCATTGACCTCGAAGGTTGTGTAGTGTAGCATTTCAATGAGGGCTGGGCAGTATATCAAAAAAGTTGATATTGATATGCTCAATACTGTTTTATACAATATTTATTAGTATTCTCATTAGTATATATGTATATGTCTTTTTTTTATTAGTTTAGCTGAACACAGCACAGCGACAACATTACAAATGATAAATACTGCTACTTTTTTCTACTTTGTTACATTGTTAGTAAATTGTATCCTTTCTATTGCTGTTCTCCTTAGCATATGGATAGGCTGTTTTGGCCAGATCACCCTGCCTTACTTTCTCTCTGTCTGACTCACACAGAAACCGTAACCCATACAAAATCTTGTGTCTGTCAGTGCCACCACTGAAGTAAACGATAAAGTAACCATTAAGCCTTTTACCTTTAAGAAACAATTAATCATAATGTAGGAATATTGAAAGCATTATTCCTTAATGTTCTTAATTATTGTCTCTAACCTAGATGAGTTTATGCAGTCTTTTTGACACAAGTTGAAAAAAGGACCATAATATCAGAAATGGTCGATGAACCGTGTTCTAAAGAATCTTTCAACATCTATAGGGTAGATCTTGAGCAGGGATGGACATGGTGTGCTTTGGGAGAGGCCCATGCTGTAGGAGGCTCAGCTTGAGGCCAGCCCAGTGATGGGAAGCATGAGTGCAGTGCTGTAGGAAAAGCACTCTGGACACACTGCCCAGTGACCACCACAAATTAGTGATGCCACTCACTCGGCTCTCAGCATCTTATAGCAGTCTCTCTCTCTGTGTGCTTGGAGTATTACAGACTCCTTAAAAGACCCTCTGTGTCTGAGTCTGTGAGTGAGTAGGATTGAGTGTGTGTGTGTGTGGCTTCCTTTTGCTATGTTATGTGATGTGCTGCCACAAAATATCAATATTGTACTTTCATATTCTAAATGGACTCATCCACTCATCCATTTATGGTGGATTTACCATACTAGAGTCACTAACACTAGTTTATGCATACACATATATACGCTGGAATTTGTCTAGAAACAAAGTAGTGTGTGGTAAAAATTAAGAAATCTGTTATTTTGACATTTTTGAATAATAGAATTGAAGAAATATTTGGGGATTTTTAAGAGGCAATGAGCTACATGTAAAACTCAGTGCATGTTAGGCCTATACAGTGTTTCAAATTCCTTTATGAATAAATGCCTTTTTCTTATTCATTAAACACAGATATGGTCATACAGTATATTGTAGATTCATCTTTTGCAATGTATGGAGTATTGCAGACTCGCTGAATCGTAATATGTTAAGGTGGGCAAAGTATCATATCGATTTGTGAGGTACTCTGTGATTCCCACCACGTGTGCGTGTGTGTGCAATGCAAGGGAGAGATCACAAACATTTCTCTTTTCACTAAATCAATTGTTGGCTATGGCTTGACTGATGTCTTGGCCGTCTGCCTGGCTTTGAGGCGGGCACTTGGAGCTGCTTTGGCTCTGCGTGTCCGTCTGATTTCGCCTGCACTTAATCAGTGGCAAGCCTTCCGCCAGGAGCCTTTTAGAGATGAGCCTGTGAAGGACTCCACCGCTATCGATCGGCACTTCTACTTTGAGGTGTAGCAGGCAGCATTATATATCGGCTTTACGTTCAAATGTTCTGAGAGCCTTTGAGGTGCCAGCTTATATAAAATTCATTTTTCAGACGATGAAAATCATATTGGACCCCACCCCCCCCAACTCCCCCACCCTATGTTTTCTATGTTTTCATCGACTCATCCTCATTCCAAAAGAGCCCTATTTTGGATTTCTTCACAGTAGAACATAACACAGCTGAATGCCAGAGTAGTCCGTTTTCTGAACCCTGAAATGGGATGCTCTAAATGAGGGGTTTTCAACCAGTGGTCCGCGGCCCACTTGTGGTCCGTGAGGACATTGCTGGTGGTCCCTGACCATGGATTCAGTAGTTGCAATGTGGGAATCAGTATTTTTATTCAGTGGTGGCTCTGGCGTTACGTAATTAGTCAGAATGGTGGTCCCTGGTTCACAATCAGTTGAAAACCCCTGCTCTAAATATCTTTAGTCTGCAGACAAGCAAAATAAATAGTGACCTCGAATATGAAGTAAATAACAGGATGTGACCTACCCCTTGATGATGTAACATCTGTTTTCTGACCCTTTGCCATGCGGCGTGATGACCACTCTGTTTTTTGCTCTCTCCTTCAGGGTTTCCGAGGCGAATCGGTGAACACTCAGGTACTGAAGAAGGACGCGGACGGCCTGTGCAGCCTCTCCCACGTCGCCCTGTGCCTCTTTGAAGAGGTGTGTGTGTGTGTGTGTGTGAAACCATGACCACAGGCTCTCTCTGTGTTCTGCTCTTCTGTCACAATGTCAGTGCAGAGCCCAGCGGAGGCCGGTCAGGCTGCGGTCAGTGAAGTGTCAGTGTGGTGCACTCAACATGGACAGGCCTCTCCAGACCCACGTGGCTAATGCTCCGGATGCTTCCATGCAGCGCTCATAAATCACAATCCTAATCTGTCCGGCGCTGTTTTCTGTGTTTCCCGTGATGGCCGTCCTTACAGCTCTCTCCCCGCGCTGAAATTCAATCTGTGCCCAGATTAGATCCCACGATTTCAGATTATCTTGCGAAAATTTACTCGGTGCTTAACCTTTGACCCGGAAAGCAGTCAGTGCACTTTGATGGGGTTTCGTGTTCGTGTCCTGCCTGTGGCTGTCCTGTGGTCTCTTTAGGATTCCTCTGGTGACTTGTGTGTCTTGTGCCGTCTGTCCTGCAGATCTGCAACCTGGCCTCCAACTGCCTCTGCTCCTGCAGCACGGGCACAGGCAGCGCGGGCACCGAGGGCGACGCCGTCCGCGTCTACGTTTGGGGCAGCAACAGCAGCCACCAGCTGGCCGAGGGCACCCTGGAGAAGATCCTGCAGCCCAAGCTAGCACAGGGCTTCAGTGACGCCCAAATGGTGAGGCCAGGACCCTTTTTGTTTTCCCACACGGTAACCAATACGCTCCGAGTAATGGTCCAGTTAGGCCTGGCCTGCTCTGGTCCTCCCGGAGACTGTGGCTGAGCGCCTGCGGCAGCTCTTTGGTTAGACTTCTGAAATGTGGTTATGGAGGGGGAGAACACAGATCGAGGATCTTACAGATAAATGATATTACATGTGGTCTAATGGAGACGAATCAGCTCTGTTAGCTGATTCATTACATTACATAGTTAATGTAATTTCCTGTGTGAGACTGGACCACTAATGGTCTGTGTGGAAGAGCTTACTCTGTCTGTTTACTTTGTGGCTGTCTGTATATGAATGTGACTGTGTTATTTTGTGGTTTTGTGGTTTTTTTGCACTTATCTCTTTGCGTATGTATGCTTTCTTATCACTGTGTTTGTGCTTGCTGTGTGTGTGTGGTCTGTGTTCAGATCGAGGCGGGGCAGTACTGTACATTCTCGGTGTCAGCTGACGGCTCGGTGAAGGCCTGTGGTAAGGGCAGTTATGGCCGCCTGGGCCTCGGCGACTCCAACAACCAGTCGATGCCCAAGAAGCTGGTGCTGGACCCGCCCCGGAGCATGCGCAAGGTGTCGTCCTCCAAGGGCTCGGACGGACACACGTTGGCCGTCACGGGCGAGGGCGAGGTCTTCAGCTGGGGCGACGGAGATTACGGGAAGCTGGGCCACGGCAACAGCGCCACCCAGAAGTACCCTAAGATCATCCAGGGACCACTACAGGGAAAGGTGGGTCACCACGCCAGCTGCAGGGATGCCTGGGTGGACAGACCATCTGCCAGTCCTGTACATCACAGATGTGCAGTTTAAACTGTTGGCCCCCTTTCTCCCTAGCCTCACGTTGTCATACTCAGAATTCTAGTCAGAATATTCTTTTCAACCGATACGGGGGGGGGGGGGGGCTAACCAATCAGAGCAACGAAAAAGCTTGCCGTGAGCTGTAGGAAGAACACCTGAGCCATCCTTCTTCTCCACAAATGGCGTTTTCATTGACGTCTTTGAAAACATTGTTTTCTGGTCTTTTTAAAAAGTTATTGTGCTGTCAATATCTTGTACAACACCCATTAGTAAAATGTAAGATAACAAAATACTAGCTCGGAAATTTCCCCTCCTTCGTTTTAAAAAATAATTCCGTTCACACCGTTGCTACAAACATGCTATAAACCGCATGGAAATAATATGCATTTTTCCATATGGGGTCTTAGAAGCCATCTGTATAGCTTCTAGCCACAGCTTTTTGTTGCAAACAAAATCAACCTAAGCGTGCTCATATGACGTGATGGATAAGACACTGTTGCTTATCTGTCCATCATCGTACAAAGCACAATTTGATTGCCCGAACCATAGCTGTTAGGACCATAGTTGCTCCACAACGGAACAAGTCCAGACCGAACTTCCCGACCTCAAATGTTGTGGGCGGGGCTAAGTTCGGCTGGCATCCACTCTCCTCTCTCCCAGGGCCATCTGAAATGCTCATGTTTCTATGTCTATTATCGGTACACATTTTCACACACAAACACATACAACAAGGCACTGTTCTTAGCTTCTAACTAGTAATGACAAGTTTGACCTTTCATTATGGCATTCTTAACTGTCTTGTTGCTGTCTGTGGTGTGCTGGCAGGTTGTGGTGTGTGTGTCTGCGGGATACAGGCACAGTGCAGCCGTGACCAATGACGGCGAACTCTACACGTGGGGAGAAGGAGACTTTGGCCGACTAGGTATACACTGACCTCAAGTCAAGTTACTGTCTCAAAGGGTAGAGAATGTGATTGCCCTGAGGTACTCTGAGGTACTCTTACGTACTCTAATCTTGCTGACAAACAATGAGGTTGATTTTCATAAATGTGGTGTAGCATGGACCAAAAAGGAACTCATACAAGTTTGGAGTAGATCTGTCTCAAGAGGCCAATGTGGAATTGTTGTTTTGACTTTCTGGAACATTGCGACAGTACATTTGACTTGGTGGAACTGATGCAATGCGAGGAAGGAAATGTCCAGGAGGTTAATTTTATCAGATGGAACTAGAAAATAGCCATGCAAGTACTCTTCTGTCAGTGAAAGCATTATGCTAGCCTTACTAGCCTTACACAGGTATGTGGTGCAGTGCGATTGAGCTGGCTGGTGCCCTCTCCGCAGGTCACAGTGACAGCCACAGCCGCAACGTCCCCACTCTGGTGAAGGACATCAGTGGTGTGGGCCAGGCGGCCTGCGGGAGCTCCCACACCATCGCAGTGGCTCAGGATGGACGCATCGTCTGGTCTTTTGGAGGAGGAGACAATGGTACGCTGCTTCTACAATCTGACCATTTTCTACACTGTTAGCTAGATGTAGCTTTACCAGTGATTGGCTGTTCATTTGTAAAAGCAAACTCTAAATGTGCTCTGTGACTCCGTTACCCAAGCCTATCTCTAGATGCCCCACTTTTCTGACCAAGTAAACCTTGACCATGCACGTGGAGTAGTATATTGTGCAATCACTGTACACCACGTCTGAAATTAATCATATGGCAAGACAGCTCTGCGTATGATATATAATTATTTATTTACTTTTTTCCCTTTATTTACTTTTTTCACTCTATTGTATGAGAGAATTATTTATCTACCTTTTTTTTCTCTTTCAGGTAAACTAGGTCACGGAGATACTAATCGTGTGTATCGGCCCAAGGTCATTGAGGCCCTGCATGGATATATTATCAGGAAAGTTTGTGCTGGCAGCCAGTCCTCCCTCGCTTTGACCTCAGCTGGCCAGGTACACACACACACACACACACACACACACACACACACACACACACACACACACACTCTCACTCACTCGCTCACTCACTCTCTCTCTCTAACACTTTTGTCAGCTGGCATAACTATGCTACAGACACATCTGTGTATGTACTTGTTGCGTACCTCTCATGCTTCTGTCAATAATTAACGCAAGCATTCACTTCATTATTCAAGTTGTCAAAGAGTAGCATACACCATTGTGTAGCATACACCATTGGTCCATAACAGCATATTTTGTTCACCTGCAAATTTTACCCACATCATTTAGTTCTATCTGTATTAAAGCAGTTCTATCTGTGTGTGCGTGTGCGTGTGCGCTGCAGGTGTTTGCGTGGGGCTGTGGCTCGTGCCTCGGTTGCGGCTCCTCTGAAACCACATCTCTTCGGCCACGCTTGATTGAGGAGCTGAGCATCACCAAGATCATTGATATCTCCTGTGGGGATAGCCACTGTCTGGCCCTCTCTCATGGTGAGTCACACACACACACACACACAGCTCTGTGTGGTTCCTCCCTTCTGCTGCTGTAATGCTGTTTTGTCTGCTATGGAACACTAGCTGTGATGGTGGTGAGAGCTGCTTCAGCAGTGCTGTGTGCTGGCTGTGTTCTCCTGTTTGTTCTAGTGGTGCTCTGTCCTGTCTGCTGGAGTGAAGCTGCTCTACTTTGGATCACTGCACTATTCCGTATGCTCCAATTGGCCTCTCTGTGCCAGTGATGCTTTGGGTTCAATGAGCAGGACTTCTCCAGCTGAATTAGCTTTACCTTATTTGATAAATCTGATTGATTCTGAGTGTTGTCTTGTCGGTGTTTAGAAAATGAGGTGTATGCCTGGGGAAACAACGCCATGGGGCAGTGTGGCCAGGGCCACACGTCTACGCCTGTCACCAAACCTAAGAAAGTGATTGGCTTAGAGGGAGTGGCCATCCAGCAGATCACCGCAGGAACCTCCCACAGCCTCGCTTGGACCGCAGTTCCTACAGACAGGTAAACACCCTCCGAAGAACAGGAAGTCATCATACTACACTTAGCCATGAAAACATGGCAGAGATTGACCCACTCTTTACAAGCAGTGACTTGCTTAAAGAGGCTCTCAAACAGCAAACAGTAACAACAGCACAGCTAACCCAGACTGCAAAACTGCATAGCTTTTGAAAGTGAATTATGGTAATGTGGAATTCATTTTGATTTCACCAATACGCTTTCTTTTTCCATGTCCATGGCTGCAGGCTAGTTCAGTTGGGGTCGGTAGGAAATGATCAATGCCATGTGACATTTGTCCTAATTGTGCTTATGCAGTAACCAGGCTCCCTCATATCATGCTGGTTACATCTTGCATGGTCTTTGGGAGATTTCATCATAACTTAAATAGTTCATAAATAAACATTTTTATTCTCTAATAAAAACACTGTAGAGGACTGTTAAAGGAGTAGATCTAGGTCAGTGGATTTCACTTCTTTCTCCATGATGAAACCTGGAAAACTTGCAGACTCACAGTTAACTGTTAGACTATGCCCTTCCTTAACCTTTCTCACTTGTGGTCAGGAAAAACAGATTGACCATTCCTTTTATTAGGCACAAGGTAGTCTTGCTACCTAGCTGAAATTCCGTGGTTGCTCCAATTCCATTTAATGGAATGGCAGTTTGTTCTGTCCTTTTTATGGCAGACAGCTACTTTTCATCTAAAAGCCCTGACTCTGAGGTTGTGTCTGTGTGTCTGTGTGTCTGTGTGTGTGTGTCTGTGTGTGTGTGTGTGTGTGTCTTGGGTGCGCCCTGGCACGTGCAGGCAGTTGGTGGCTTGGCACAGGCCGTTTTGTGTGGATCTCGAAGAGAGCACGTTCACCTACCTGCGCAGCTTCCTGGAGCGCTACTGCGATGGCATCAGTGGGGACACGCCCCCAGCCCCCTTCCCCTCTAAGAGGTAAACACACACACACACACACACACACACACACACACACACACACAGACCGCAGCAAAGAAGACAAGCAGAGAGAAGAGGTAGATGAATAGATAGTTTCCACCCTGTCAGTGAGGTGTGTCAAGTTTCCGCAAATGCCTAGATGCATTGCAGCAGAAAAAACAAACACAGCCGTCCATGTTGACATCCCGTAGACCGTGTTGCGGGAGCTTCAGTGAGGCGTGCCGGGCAGTGGAAGGACACTGTGATGGACGCTCTGCAGCTGAGCGACTGGGAGGCACGTAACCGGAGCCTGTCGGAGTCTCTGAAAATCACCTTGACTCAGCGCCCAGCCGAATGATGTCACTCACTGTGCTGGCAGCAGCCCACCAAAGCACACACACACACACACACACACACACACACACACACACACACACACACACACACACACACACACACACACTTCATGGGGAGAGAGAATGGAACATATGGGGACTTGTGAAGGTCAGCACCATTCTTCTGTCTTCTCTTGTTCTCCTTTTCATATCAGTCCCTTACTGTCCCTCTCTCCCTCTCTATCTCTCTCTCTCTCTCTCTCTCTCTCTCTCCCTCGCTCCTAGGGAGCATCATCAGTTTGTGTTGCTGTGCATGAAGCTGCTGTCCATCCATCTGTCCCTGGCCCATGCGGGCGGCACGGGAGCCACGGTCCTGGGGGCCCAGGGGAGGCCCCTGCGCAACCTGCTCTTCAGGCTCATCGATTCCAGTGTTCCAGACTCAATACAACAGGTAGGCATGGGCCGCAGGTGCACCGGGGACCAAAGGCGTGTGAGGTGTGACCACTAGAGATCTGTCTGAGTGATCCGTCTGAGGATGAAGCACGGAGGCCGAGAGAGACGCCATGGTAGAGTGCCCTCTGTGGCGGTGAATCAGATGAAGTGGGTTAGATTTGCATTAGGAATAGGCAAGGGTCCATCTTGTCTCCTCAGGCTGGTCCGAGTGTGATGTGAGTGAGCTCATCTTCTCTCTGTGTTCCGCCTGCAGGCAGTGATGAACACACTCTCCATCGGAGCATCTCTACTGCTGCCGCCCCTCAGGGAGAGAACTGAACTCCTACACTCACTCCTACCTCAGGGCCCAGAGAGCTGGGAGAGCCTCTCTAAAGGCCAGGTACACACACACACACACACACACACACACACACACACACACACACACACACACACACACACACACACACACACTAAACACCAAACTATTGATAGAAGCTAAACACACCTACACAGTCTCTCTCTTGCCAACCTTTTCTCCCAAACACTCATATTTGTACGCACCCTTACATGCAGACTGTACTTCATTCCATTCTCAGGACTGATAGCTGGGAGCTTGGTTTCCTGACCCCTCTCTGACACACACAAGAAGGCAGGCAGGCACGTCGGCTCGTATTGATCGTGCTCGCTTCAGCCTTTCATGGTGTAACGGTGCGGTCTCGGTCTCCTAAAGGCGCTTTGCTTTTCTATGGTCCCTGCAGCGTCTGCAGCTGGACATGGTGCTGAACAGCCTGCAGGAGCAGTCCCACGTGGCCTCCCTCCTGGGCTACAGCTCTCCCGGGGAGCTGAACGCTGGCCTGCCCCCGCCCCACTCCCCTGACCAGCTCCCGCCCAGTGCCAACTCTCCAGACCAGCTGCACCTGGCGGAGGTCTTGCTCAAGACCCTGCTGCTCAGCATCGGATTCTACACGGTGAGGGAGCGACAGAGACCGAGAGAGAGCCTGGTTGTGTATGTGTATGTGTGTGTGTGAGAGAGAATCTGTTTTCTGAGTTCCACTGTTCATATTCACATCGACTGAATAGAATGTCTATGTAACTGATTTTCAGTTATGTTGTAATACTGACGCCCTCCCCCCATTCCCATCATTTTTTTCAAGGCCTAAAAATGTGTGCAGTTGCAGGAAGGCAGGCATTACATTTGATCTGAAGCTGAATGTTTTATTTTACATGGCTATGCCAATACAATGGCCATTACCACAATTACTAGCACATCTAGTCTGCTCTAGGCCTGCAGGCCTTACCCTCAAACTGCATTCAGCACCGTTTCTCCAACAATTAGGCTGCACTGAAAGAAAAAGTGCTGTTGGCCATGTCACACATGCTTGCTAAGGACGATTTGGTTATTTGGGCTTCATAATGAAGTACCTTAAGACTTTGTCATCCTTGTTGAGAAAAATATGTTGCTGACTAAGGTAGGACCATAGAATTAGAAGCCTACAATGGATGTGTTCCTGTTCTGCCTGAGACTGTTGTGCACAGTAGTAAGAGCACTAATGCCTCTGGAGCCCAGTCTGGGCGTCAACTCTCCGTCCTCTCTGTGTTCCATCCAGCTCTCTGTAATGGGCTGGCTGGCGTGCAGGGCAGGGCAGTGCAGGGGAGGGGAGGGGAGGGGAGGAGAAGTGGGGCATTGTCTCTCATTAAGGCCACTGTGATGTGATGTATAGCTGGGTGTGCTCATTAGTGGGCGCTGCTGAAGAGCTCAGTGGTTTGAGGCTGTGCGTGTGCTGTTTGCGTGTGCCGTCCCCCAGGAGCGTGCCTTTGGGGAGCTGGAGAAGAACAGCGACAAGCAGCGGGCCAGCCAGGCCAAGAGGCAGACGGAGCCGCCGTCACACTTCCACCACCTCCTGTCTGCGCTGCACAAACACCTGCTGGCCCACTGCTTCATCTACACCAACACAGAGGTACGCTGGCTCTCTCTCCTTTCTTTCTTTCTTTCTTTCTCTCTCTCTTTCTCTCTCTCTTTCTCTCTCTCTCTCTCTCTCTCTCTCTCTCTCTCTCTCTCTCTCTCTCTCTCTCTCTCTCTGTTGCTCTCTCTCTCTGTTGCTCTCTCTCTCTGCAGGCTGAACTGCATTTGTTACTGTGGCGTCTCCACCTACACAGAGGCTTCCATCTCTATCTCAACTTTATTAAAGTTCTTTGCACTAGACACTAGTGCACAGAGCAGCGTTTTAACATCCCCACAGACACTGCATTCTCTATGCATACTTTACATGTACAGCATAGAGACGAATGTGACATGTGGCCACCACTTCTCACCTCACCACCAACTGGTACATTTTATCAACTGGTTGTAGAACCAGTTCTGTTCCGGTTTAGACTGAAGCATATGTCCTACAGGCTGTAAGGCAGGGCTGTATGGTACTGCATATACAGTATGTAGCACATGTTACAAACAAATCGGTCTGTGCTATAGATGATTTACCAGCTTAGCGCTAGTGACATTTCAAATGAGTTTTCTAGAGTATAGTTGAGGTGTCTGTAACCACCGATGCTAGAGATTTTGTGGATTGTGCTACAAAACTATCAACCTCTGCAGCCCAGTGCAAAAACGAGGTGAGCGTACGGCCGTGCTGTAAGGCCCTCAGTATGGCTTAGGTGAGACCTGTGCTGCTCTCATCTCCCCTCAGGACGACAGCAGTGTGACGCTGCTCCACAAGCACTTGTGTCTCCTGCTACCTTACGCCGCCGAGACCTTCAGAAGATCCACCATCCTGCTGGAGGAGAGCTCACTGGATAAGCACGTCATCCAGAAACTGCACAGTAGGTTCCCTGCTTTAGCAACGTCTGCTGCCTTGCTATTAGCATTGCTCAGTGTGAGGCTCAGAGTTATTCATCTATAGCTGGGTTTCCATTCAACTTCTTAATGCACATTTGGAGTATTGGAATAGGAAATCCTGACTGAAAACACTTGTAATTTGCATAACATCTTCTAAAGTGAATACAAATCTAATTCAGTAGAAGGAGTGGATAAACTCTCCATGTGCATAAGGTATAATACCACTTAAGTGGGTAGACACGACTTAAAGCTGCAGTTGGCAAGATTTTTTTGATCATATTCACTGAAACCGACACTATGCTCCGACAGAACAACATAAATTAGCCGGTTTTAGAAAAAAAACTCGCATTTCTACCTCCGTGTAGAGCCTGTTATTTGTTTTGCAAAAATCCACAGCTCCCGGTTCTTCTGGTCCAATCAGAGCAGGGCTGTGTGAGATCTTACTGTTAATCACAGTCTGGTGCAGTCTGGTGCGCACTGACGAGCACAAACTCGATGAGAGGGTGCTTGGTGGTAGTGGGGGAGGGGCATGAGAGTTGTAAACATTCAACATTTTGGCTAAATCCCCTCAATCTGTCAGACTTGCCAACTTCAGCTTTAATTAGCATAAATTCACATTTTTTGTAGTTTTCTTGCATGTTTCCGTCAATGTTGCCCTGCCAACCTTACATTTTGATCCCTCAGCTATTCCCAACTCCTCTCTTGATTAGGAGAGCGTTCATTTTAATGATCAAGACACAGCAGGTGGAAACACACTCAGATGAACATTTTCTAATTTTTCTTGAATGGGAACCGAGCTTATTGTTACCTCACATTTGACAACCTTTTAATCTTAACCTTTTCATCAACTGTCATTTTGACATCTCCTCCCTCTTCTCTTCCTTCACCCTTTTCTTCTCCTCCTCCTCTCTCTCCCTCCCTCTCTCTCTTTCCTAGCGGTGCTGTGTGGCTCGGTGGCGGGGAGCCTGCTGTGCCAGGTGATGTACTCTCTGCTGCTGCTGCCGCTGGGGGTGGTGCGCCCGCTGCTGCCTCACCTGCTCTCTTTGCTGGAGCACCTCAACGAGCTCAACTGCTTCCTGCCCGCCACAGGCCTGCTCGAGGACCTGGAGCTGGAGGGATCCTCTCCTGGTGAGGGAGTGCACAGAGTCACACGCACACACACACGCACACGCACACGCACACGCACATACATACATATGCACACGCACAACCAAGAAAAGTACAGGAAACAGGCACATACCCTCTGAGCTTAGAAAATAATAATAATAAAAAAAAAAAACCATAAAGCTCCAGAAGGGATTAAAATGCCAATCGAAAATCTTGTCATATCTATTTCTATATCTATCTATTTAAAGAGTATTAGATGATAATTTAAACCAAATCTTATTTTAAGAAGAAAATATATCAAAACTACTGCTATTGTCGTCATCATACTCTTGCTATAGCAGCAGTTGGTCGGCACAAAAGTGCTAGTAACACCTCAAAAGTAACTAGCATCCAAAGGTAACTATTGTAAAATTGACTACTTACAAGACAAAAAGTTGAACAAGTCAAAAGAAACATTTTGAGTGAGGGAAAGATCGGTTCAATGCAGTGATGTTGTCAGGAATGTCATCCTCAAAACAGTGGTTCATAAGAACAGAGAGGAGCTACAGATTTGCAGATGGCGGAAACGACTCCATTGACCAGGATGACCGCCAGCTCATTCGAACGTCACTAAAAGATCTTAGGATGATGTCAAGTGACCTACAAACAGAATGGCAAACGGCCGCTGGGGCGAAGTGCACAGCGAGGACGGGTCGTAACAGGCTCCTAGGGGCATGGTGGAAGTCGTTCAAAGCTAGAAAAGCTGTGCCAAAATGCAAGAAAGCTGATCAGGGTTATTTCGCCCAATATTGATTTCTGAACTCCTCCTCAGTTAAAACATTAGTATTGTGTTGTTTAAAGATGAATATGATCTTAGTTTCTTCAAGGTATGTAAACATGGCATCTTTTTGTTATTTTGACAAGTTAGGGTTTTTAAAATATGGAATTTGAAACAATTGTTAAGAGTTAAGTTATTTATTCTCAAGCATATAATTTATTAATTTTGCAGTGCTGTTCTTTTTCCAAATGCTGCACCATTTTCCTGACAGCTTCTGTAAAGTAGTGTAGGAAAAGGTTAATAACAGACTCAGAAAACGTCAGTAGTTTGGCCTGTTAGAGATTGCTCAATGTTTTATGTAGGGGAAAACAAGTTCACTGGGTTTAGAAAAGGTGATTTTTTTTTTTTCATTTAGAATGTAGGTGAATTTGGTATCAGACCGGTTGCAAGTTAAGACAGGGTATTGACTGACTAATTTGAACAGAATTCTCAGTAAAACCAGTAAAACAGGGCCCAGTCGTGCCTGTATCTTATAAACGTTTTCAGCCTCTGACTGGATTGTGTGTCTCCATTTTATGAGTGTCTGTTTTCTCCCAGACTAAACTTCGTAGCTATTTTTGTTGGGAAAGCAATAAAAAATGAGTCCTGTTTAGATGACTCACAACGCTGAAGCAACACACTCATGAGCGCTTTCCTGGTTTCAGAGGTGACCGAGGGGGCGGGATCAGCCACAGGGGCCGAGCCAGAGGATTGGATGTGGCTGCTGGACCTGGAGAGGACCGTGGCACTGGCCATTGGTCGGTGTCTGGGGGGCATGCTGCAGGGGCCGCCCCCTTCCATCCAGGAGAAGACAGCGGAGTTCTGGCTGTGCAACCCACTGCTGAGGAACGGTCTGGAGATGGACTTTGAGCAGCTAGGTAGAATTGGCCCACAGCTAACTCCGCAAGCCCATCCCCACTGTCCGGGTAGCCCTCAGTTTACAATCTGTCTCAAAGTCTGCCCCGCATGCCATACTGCATGCACTAGTCAGATAAAGGATAATATCAATATATATTATGCTAAATATATATATACATATTAAGCTAAAATATAGTGTATTTTCCACATTTAACAATGCAGTACTTTGAAATTGATTGATATGGTTTGTAATCCTGCTGAGTTTAGTGGTTTGAAAAGCAACACTATATAAAAAAGCGTCAGCCAAATGTAATGTAATGTAATGTAATATAAAGCCCATGTTGTCAGCATCATGCTTTTTGCATGGTCGTTTCTGGACTGTGTGCTGACTTTTGCGGTTTGGTGCTCAGACTTTGCCACCGGCTGGCTGACGGAGGCCATCCTGCTGGGCTGCCCCGACGCCAGGCTGGCAGACCTGGGCCTGAGCGAGGAGGGCACCATGCTGGTGGACCTGGCGCTGGGCTCCGGGCGGGAGCCGGCCAGCGGCCTCTGGAGGAAGATGAAGGAGTACGCCATCAGCCGAGGTGAGGAAGACCAACGACCCACCTGCTCAGGTGTACACAGCTGTAGGGGAGGTGCCATCTGGTGTGCCTGGGGGGCCTCGGGGGGGGGGGGGTGAACTGGCTTAACCACCTATCTGTTTGCTTCCCTGTTGCAGACTGGGATAACGGCGGCCCTCCAGGTGACTCCCTGCTGGAGACGGCCTGCCGGTGCAGTCTGGCTGTTCTGCTCAAACACACTGGCCTGCAGGACGAGGCCTACTGGCAGGACAAGTGAGTGGCCACCATTCCAAATGATTTACTCCGCCGCCCACACACACCTCTTTGTTACACTCTCATTCATTCAGTCACTTGCCAAGACACACACACACACACACACACACACACACACACACACACACACACACACACACACACACACACACACACACACACAGATTGACGATTCCCTTGAAACAGTAATGCCTTGCATGTGTGATGGAAGACTTGCTCATAATGAGTCATTTGGGAGCTTTAGTGCCTACTGAATATTGAGATGGGATTTATGGAGCAGAATAAACAGCCCCCAGTCTGTGTGCCAGTGCATAAGTGTCCCTGTGTGTTTGTGTTTGTGTTTGTGTTTGTGTGTGTGTGTGTGTGTGTGTGTGTAAAGCTGGGAAATAGCAACAGAAGGAGCTCCAGTTGTATCGCCCGGCCATAAATGTCTCCTCTATCCTGTGTGTTAGGTATGAGCCATGTGAGATGCTTATTGAGATCTACGAGATGGTGTACAAGATCCGCAACACACTGCTGTCACTCAAAGAGAGCATAGCGAACACGGGCAACCCACCAGCCACAGTTTCCAACAAACAGGTGAGTGAGGAAGGGCCGGTGTCCAGAACACCCAGTCAACTGAGCTCTCAGTAGGAACAGGAGTAGACTATGGACACTATGCTGTACTATGATTAACTTCAGGTGAAGGGATTTACTAATAGTCACCAAAAAGAATGAACATCAGCATATTAATGCATATACAAGGATACAAGGAAGTTTATTGTCACATGCATATAGTTACTGGAAGTAAGAAATGCAGTGAAATTATGTCTGGTGTCAGCCTATTTGTGCATTTATTGGGGGGGGGTAAAAAGTGCAGTAGAAGAGGGGTTTAGTAGATTAAGTGGCAAGGGCTGCATAAAAAAGGTGGGGGAGGATTGGGATTGGGCGGGGGGCACCAACAAGGAGCACCCTAGAGCAACAGGGGCAAGGAAAAACTCCCTTACCAAGGAAGAAACCTTGGGCAGATCCACGGCTCAAGGGGCTAACCCAACTTCCAGGGGTCTTGGTGTGTGTGTTGGGGGGGTGACAGGGGAGATGGGATAGTGTGCTGTGTATGTGGGGAGAGGGCAGTGTGCAATATGTGTGTTGGAGAAGCTTCCTCATGAGACAATGTGCTGTGTATGTAGGGGAGAGGGGGGGGGGCAGTGTACTGCAAGTATGGTGAAGGGACTTACTATTGCAAGCAGAGTACTGTATGTATGATGTATGTGAGTGATGACAGTGAAGATGTGTGTGTGTGTGTGTGTGGGCGGGAGGGGAGTGGAGCAGTGACTGTGTGTGTGTGTGTGTAGCGTGTGTGTGGGTAGGTGGGGGCAGTGTGCTGTAAGTATGTAGAGGATGTGTGTTGGAGAAGATCCTGAAGACAATGTGCTGTGTATGTAGGGAGGGGGGGGGCAGTGTGCAGCACTGGGTAAGAGGAGGCTTACTGTAGCAAGCAGTGTGCTGTATGTATGTATGTATGTATGTATGTATGTATGTATGTATGTGAGGTGATGACAGTGATGATGTAAGTGTGTGTGTTTTTTGTGTGTGTGTTGGGGACGGGGGTGGGGTGGGGGGGAAAGGCTAGGCAATCAAGGACATGGGTAGATAGATGGAGGAGAAATCAAAAATAATAAATAAAAAGTTCTATGGAGATGTGCAAAAGTTGGAGAAAGTCAGATGTGTGTGTGTGTTTTGACGTGTGATGAAATAAGAAAATAAATAAAAGGTCTGTAGCATAGGGAGAGGGATGTAAAAGTGCTAAAAGTCATGTAGGTGTGTGTGTGTGTGGGGGGGGGGGGGGGTCATGAGTGCTGAGGAGTGAATGAGTGCAAAGTCAGTATAGTGTGAGTTCGGAGGGCCTGGGGATAAAAACTTCTCCTCTCAGTCTCTCAGTTCTGGCTTTGTGACTACATAGGCATCTTCTTGATTTCAGCGGTAAGAATAATCCATTGTTAGGATGAGAAGAGTCCTACACAAGATGCGCGCACACACACACACACACACACACACACACACACACACACTGTAGACTCAGCTTTCATCCCAAGTTTATACTCCAGAACATTGCAGTGGAGATGAGCTATATTCCAACCCTCGTGCTCTGCTGTGCCTCCCTCCAGAGCTCGCTGAGCTCCCAGAGCCCCAGCGAGGACTGTCAGGAGCCGGGCCCGTCTGGTGAGCAGAGCCGGCGAGAGGCCGGGGCCCAGGGCCCCTCGTCCGAGCACAACCAGGACCAGGAGCTGCCCGAGGAGGAGACGCCCAGCATCAGCAGTATGTACCTGCCGGGTAAACACACACCTGTTCCTCTGCCCCGCCTCAGAGCAGGCCACGGCATGCAGGCATGGACATGAGACCACCGCTGTCTCTGCATTGGCTGTGCATGGACCTGCAAGAACACACATACGCTCACACTCACACTCACACTCACACACTCTCACACTCTCACACTCTCACACTCAAACACACACTCACACTCACACACACACACACACACACTCTCACACACACTCTCTCTCACTCACACACACACACACACACACACACACACACACACACACACACACACACACACACACACAGACTTTTGCAGTGTTTGTTTTGCACCCTTCCACACTCCATCCCTGCCTCAGTTATGGCTGCATGTGCATGGAAGAACATGCATGCACACACAGAAACAAATACACAGAAACACACACACACAAACACACACACACACAAAAACTCATACACTCACACACACACTCACACACACACACACACACACTCTCACACACACACACACACACACTCTCACACACACAAACACACACACACACACACACACACAGACTTTTGCAGTGTTTGTTTTGCACCCTTCCACACTCCATCCCTGCCTCAGTTATGGCTGCATGTGCATGGAAGAACATGCATGCACACACAGAAACACATACACGCACACACACAGAAACACGTACACGCGCACACAGAAACACACACACACACACACACACACACTAGACAGTTTATTTTCCACTCCTCCTCACTGCATCCCTATCAGCTGTGCTGTGTACAAGGCCGCTGTGCATCATCTCTCCTCTTGACCCTTGCAGAGGTGCTGCAGTGTTTCTTGGCCACAAGGGAGGCCATGCAGCTGCAGCAGAACGAGACGGTGTACGAGTCGTCCGGCACCAGCACGCTGCCCAGCAGCACTGAGAGCCCCGGCACGCCCGAGCGCGAGCCGCCGCCCAGGCAGTGGGAGCGCGGCCGCCCCCCCGACCACGCCCTGTCCTTCCCAGCCGCCTGCCACCTGCTGGTGTCCCGCTGCGTCTTCCTGCTGCTGGGGGTCCGCGCCGCGTGGCAGGAGCCCACCGAGGCCGCCGACTTCCAGGCCGAGAGTGACCAATCGCGGTACGTGAGCCTGTGAATGAGTGAACATGATTGTACAGGATTGTACTTGTGGCTGTGTGCTCATTTCTCTCTATTCTCTTGAGTACTGACTGCGTTCCCCCCTCTCTTGCAGTAGGTCTCCTTCATCTATGGAGTCCCAACCCTTCCTCAGCCCAATGTCAGAGTTCAGGTTCTCCTCGGAGTCCAAGAGACAAGGAGAGGTGTGTTCTCAGAGTGGCTAATGTTAATGTTCAAAAGAGGAGCTACTGCATCTGTTGTATAACAGTAGCTATATAGTCTTTAAAGTCCCATGCTAATTGCTAATGCCTCTTTTTATTACCTGTTGTAGACCGCAGATCAATCAAAAGTGTCCACAAGGTCCTTTAAGAACAAAATGGGTAAGTGCATTATGTAAAGGCCACGTTATGTTATGTAGGGTGATATGGAGTTGTGGTGATTTGTTTTTCCTGGAGTAGCTGTGTGTAGTGTGGTCAGTTGTGTGACTGTGCCCTCTGTGCCCCGCTGTGCCGCCCCCTGTGTTGCAGGGCTGCCCCTGTGCTCTCTGGGCATCATGAAAGACGCGTGGGAGCGCCTGCGGCAGTGCATCAGCCCCAGCGCCACGCTGTGCCCGGCCGGCCCGGGCTCGCCCATCCTGGGCCAAGTCTTCCACTTCCTGTGCGGCAGCCTGCTGCGCACCTCCGCCCTGGTGGAGCGCGACGCCGGCCTGCAGGCCGACCCCAAGGCCATCACCCTGGCCATGGCCCAGCAGCAGCAGAGGGCAGAGGTGAGGCCCACGGACCCTCCGCAAGAGGGCAGGTCTAGAGGTCCCAGTTGACCTGCGCTGATACATTTGACCAGTAAACATAAGTCCAAGTCCACTTTATTGTCAATCAAACCATGCAACAGTACATTACACAGCAGGCTGAAATTGTGTTTCTCCCATACTCCAATGTGCAGTATTAAAAAGATTTGACACACACTAGCATAACTAAACATAGGACACCACTAGACAAGTGCAAATAGATAAGACATGCATATATAGAGTCTGTGCATGATGAAAGCCCTGGGATGTCGTTTCTGACTGCTGCTGTGGTGACGGTGTTGTTAGGTGCGGCTGGAGGCCTTGTGCCAGATCTCCACATTCCTGCACGAGATGGAGGATAAGAGCAGTGGCTCCACAGCGCCCCCACGCTTCCCTGGCCTCCTGCAGTCAGTGCAACTGCAGTTCCTGTCGGGCTGCTTCGGTCTGGGCACCCCCACCTCAGGCAGCCTGTCCAGCCCCCCAGAGAAGCTGCAGCACTACACTGTAAGAGCCCTGTGTACAGCCAAGAGAACACACTAATATGAGTGGACTAGAACTAGCACTTCCTTCACTCTCATTCTCCTATATTGAATGTTGATCTATTTTGAATGTATGACATGCGTTTGATATATACGTGTGTGTGTGTGTGTGTGTGTTTGTGTGTGTGTGTTTTTTGCGTGTGCAGTCTGGGACACAGTCAGCTCAGATGAGCACTCAGAGGGAGCTGCAGTCTGCTGCTCACACACTCTACCAGCAGCTGGTGCGCGTCCTTCGCCAGAAGGTGGCGCTAGAGAAAGAGCAGACAGGTGAGCAATGCAGTGTGTTTACTCTGGCAGCGTTGTGCAAGAGTCGTTGTGCAATAGCCTCCTAGCTCCATGTGACTGATGGTGTTGGTGTGTGGTGTTCCTCAGGAGCCTACCAGCACCTCCTGCTGGCCACGGTGTTTGCGCTCAACTTCCACTACCAGCCAGTGGACCTGGTGGTGATGATCCGCAGCGGCCTGCTGGAGATCCTCTCCTGCCTGACCGACAGCACCTGCGTGCTCATGAACCAGCGCTGGCTGGCCGCCTCCGTCTCTGGACACATGCTGCTGAGCGGAGCGGTCAAGCTGGCCAGTGCCCGTCTGCTGCAGATACTTGCCATCGCCGCCAGGTGAGGGGCACAGGCCCAGCCGTGTAGAGGGCAGACATGGGGGCAGAACTAAATGAGGATGAGTGCATGTGATGTTCATTTCCTCACCACTAGAGGACAGTAGAGGATCTATGGGGCTGTGTTTCTAATAGATACCATTATGTTACCAGGATGTTTTATGGGCCCCATGGGATGATGACAACTTTATGTTGATTGATCATGTTGCTATCGCATCTTCTCTCTGTCTGTGTGTGTCTGTGTGTGTCTGTGTGTGCCTGTGTGTGTCTGTGTGCCTGTGTGTTTATGTTTGTGTTTGTTTGTGTGCGCATGTGGATCCAGCTCTTATGAGGAAGCCCTGCCTCTGGAGGTGTCCCAGGCTCTGATGGACGTGATGTGCGACCAGCTGCAGGGGCTCCTGCTCAGCGTCCGGCAGCAGGAGGCGCTAGAGAGCAGCATGGTGGAGCAGCCTGAGTCCCACGGCAGCAGCGCCAAGCACAGGCTAGAGAGTAAGTCAGCAACTCCAACCACACCACTAGCCTACGGTGGACACCTCCTTCAGACGTCTGTTCTGATGCTGCTGGAGACAGCTGTGCCTCTCGGCATAGAGTGGCCAGCTGGATTCCCTTCTCCACTTGCCTCGGGTCAGAAGTGTCCATTAGGAAGATGCTGAACCCCAAATAGCTCCCGAGGAGCAGGTTTGGCCTCAGGCACTAGGACATCAGGCATTTTAAGTGAGGCTCTTTTAGTGTTTGGTTTGTGGAGGGAAGAGCCTTCTAAATGTTATCCACTTATCACACAATAGAGGGGCTGCTGTGCTCTTTACTGGGACTGAAGTTGAGTTACACTTTTAGCTGATGTAGGAGTTCTGTGATTGCAAGTGTGGACTTATCTCATTTTATTTATTCACAAAGACACCACTCATTGATTAACTTTTCTGTAAATGTGCCAGTGTTGAGGCCTATTCACACCAAGAACGATAACGATAACTATAACCATAACGATAAAAGCGTTCACACTGAACAACGATAAACAAAGTCTCTCCTTGTGTTAATGAATGTGACGATGATGTGATTCAATGGGTTCTGATTGGCTATTAGCTTTTTATCATTCTGAAAATCGCTCTGAAAGTGATCCCCAACTATATCGTTCTTCATGTCGTTATCGTTATAGTTTATGTGTGAACGTCATCATTCATATTAACGAGAACGATATTTATTTATAGCTATCGTTATCGTTATCGTTCTTGGTGTGAATGGGCCTTTAGCCAGCTGATTCATTTTCAACTGAAGTCCTTTTTAATTTAGCTTCCCTCATGTCTGTGTGTTTCTGATTGTGTTAACATGGTTGTTTATGCTGATGACGTGTGTGTGTGTGTGTGTGTGTGTGTGTGTGCAGAGGTGGAGGCGGTGCGGAGCAGCAGAGTAGTGGAGTCCCAGCTCGCTGACTTCCTGGTCTTCCTGAGACGCATCCTGTCACTACGAGTCACCAAAAGAGTCTCCACCTTCATCAAGTGGATTGACCCGCTTATGACAATCATTTCTTACAAGTGCACTGCAGGTAACATTAAAAGAACGCCTGTTGATCACTTCAATGCCATACTTCCTCGTGGCCTAAATAGCAGTCATTCATAACCCAGCTCTGTTGAGGAAGCTGTTGGCAGGCCTGTGAATGAAAAGCACCTGATGCATGTGATGAATGGCAAAGCTCTGTTTCAGGTGTGGCGTGTGATGTGTTTTCAGGGACTCCATGTTTCCGGAACCTGCGAACCAAGCTGCTGGCCTTCCACATTCTGGAGGCGTTGTTACCCGCCTGCTCTGAGCCAGTTCATGTCAAACAGGTGAACATTTGCATGGTCTTGTAAAGTTTCCAAGGATATTTTCATTATGAAGTGTGCAGAAATCACAAAGATCTCCTATCCCCTTTTAGATTGTCGACCAACTCTTTGGACTTTTGTCCACGTTCATGTGGGAAGAGCCTCTGGCGGTACGGAAGAATCTGGAAGCTCTCCCTGAGGGCTGCAAAAGGGTAAGTAACATTCCTTATACCATCACCTCTCACATCTGAACTCAAGCGTTAGCTGAAGAGTGAACACTGGCTGTGTGTGTGTGTGTGTGTGTGTGTGTGTGTGTGTGTGCGTGTGTGTGTGTGTGTGTGTTTCTCCTGTAGGAGAGCATGAGTGAGGACGAGTGCATTCCGATTGGAGACTTCTCGTTTGACCCGCACAAGTTGACGTGCTGCTCGCTGGAGAGCGGGAACGTGCTGGCCCACGGAGCCGGAGGGAAAGGCTACGGCCTGGCCACCACCGCCATCACGTCCGGCTGCTTCATCTGGAAGGTACGGCACACGTGGGCAGGTCCTGCTGGACAGCATCTGAGCTGCTCCACTCCTGTGCTCTCGGCTGTAACGGTGGGGTGAGATGTCTCAGTGTTATGTGCCTGAGGGACTCCTAAATGTCAGTGGGTCAGCTGAAGTTGTGTAAGGCATCTGGGGATTAGCCAGCTGTATGTAACCAGCCTGTCTCAACACGGTGTTTATCCGTCATGATGTCTTCAGTCCAAAAGCACAAAAAAAGAGCCGAAGTATTTTCTTCCTAGAACTCTGTATTTGTCTCATCTGAAGTGCACGTGTAGCACTGTGTGATATCTGTGGTGTCCCTGTGTGTGCTCCTCTGCAGTTCTACATCACCAAAGAGAACAAGGGCAATGAGGGCACCTGCATCGGCGTGTCGCGCTGGCCCATCCGTGACTACAACCACCGCACCACCACGGACATGTGGCTGTACCGCGCCTACAGCGGCAGCCTGTACCACGGCGGGGAACTGGGCCGTGCCCTGCCCTCCTTCACCCAGGGGGACACCATCACCTGCATTCTGGACATGGAGGCCCGCACCATCTCCTTTGCCAAGAACAACAAGGTCACTTCATTTACTCCACCTAAAACCTCTGGGGTTGTGTTCATTGACCATCACTCCTCACTGGGCTATTGCTTCACTTATTACTTCAGTGTTGCTGTGGTCTTTAATGTCCATCCTGTTTGCCATGCAGGAGCCCAAGCTGGCGTTTGAAGGAGTGGATGCTACCGAGCTGTACCCCTGTGTCCTCTTCTACAGCAGCAACCCTGGGGAGAAGGTCGGCCATTTGAACCTTCCTAATGTCTATAGTAAATGGTCCTTGTGTTTATAGATGCTGACCATGCCCATGTGAATATGTCAGGGCCTTGACAGCCGTGTTGCTTTCAATGTTATTGACCTTCCTGTCCTCCACTCCCAAAGGTGGCGCTGTGCGACCTGCAGATGCGGGGCATGCCCAGTGACCTGCTGGCTGGAGAGCCGCTGTGCAGCCCCAGGGCCACAGTGCTGCTGGAGGCCACCGTCCAGCTCCTGAGACGCCTGCACCAGGTCGAGGGCTGGACCAGCCACATCAACCAACACATGCAGGCCCGTCTGGAGCTCATCGCCCCGCTGCTCAGAGATGGAGGCGCCCACAGACAGGGTCAGTCCCACTCCCCACACAGCTTAGCATTATCTGATATATACCCAGTGATCATGAAAGTGGGGAATCAGTGGGTATAGACCTGTATCTGTCAGAAGCACTCTAAATGGCTGGTCAACGCTGTCTAGTGGTGTAGCCCTTCATACGGTGAAATCGCAACCATTTTCTGTTTTTTTATTTATTTATTTTTTATCTTGAAGGGCATGTGCTGCATGGGAAGGGTGTTATGCTAATTTGTCCAAATCTAGTTGTGAAACGATGCTGTGGGTTGTTTAGATTAGATTAATGACCTCTGACTGTGTCTCATGTCCTGCCCAGGCCACAGCCCCAAAGGTCCAGAGGAGGGTGCCGATCAAGAGCGCAGCGGGCCAGAGAGCGGAGGCTCCACGGGCCGCGTTATGGAGCTGGTCACAGGCCCTGCGGGGCTCTCGGAGGCCCAGCTGAATGCCCTGTGCACAGAGGTGTGGCCCGTGCTAGCCCTGATCGGCGGGGTGGACAGTGGGCTGCGGGCAGGAGGGGTGTGCCTCCACAAACCCAGCGGGCGCAGGGCCACACTGCTGGGGGTGCTCAAGGAGGGCAGCCCACTGGCCAAGCTCCAATGGGAGGAGGCTGACCTCACTGTCAGGTACCAGACACACACACACACACACACACACACACACACACACACACACACACACAAACACACACATTTTTACCAGATTGGAAGATTATTATTATTTCAAATGACCCTTTGTTTTAAATGCAAAATTGACTGTAGCAATGTGTTATGACTTTCTTTCTTAGCTCAATCTCTGAATCATAATTTCCATTACTGCAATCCTTTGTCTTCTTTGCAAGCTAGACGTGAAGCCTCATTTCCTTTTCTGTATGTCTGCCGTCCCCTTACTCCTGTTAATTTCTGTCTTGTCCATTTGTTTCACTTTTCTCATTCATCCTTTTCTTCTTTGTTCTTGTCTTCTTTTCTCCCACTTCCTTTAAAACTCATCCATCCTTTCCTTTCATCCCTTCCTTCCATCATTATCTCTATCTCCATGTTTGCGCCTCTCTCTCTCTCTGATGGCACTAACCAAAAGCTCCCTGAATTCTTGGTCACCCAGCGACACACCGCTCTCGTCCCTGGAGCCGTGCGACGTGCCCCAGCTGGACATCTCGCTGCTCCGCGGCCTGCGTCCGGCCGTGCTGCTGGACCTGCTCCTGCTCACCGGCCTGCTGGAGGAGCCCGAGGGGCCCGGGGCCCTGCGGAGGGGCCGCGCCGAACCGGACCCCACCACCACCACCACCGCCGCAGCCACACAGCGCAGTGAGCTGGAGCGCCGGCTGGACGAGGACATTGCCCGGGTCATGCAGGACGAGGACACCCAGCAGACCCCGGCCGCATCCGCCGCCGTGCCCAGGGAAGGAGAGGAGCCGGCCGGGGAGGAGGGAGCCAGACAGCCGGAGGAGCCTCCGGAGCAGAAGGCCTCTCCGAAAACCCCCAGGACTCCAGGAGCGGAGCCCGAGGCCTTCGCCCCTCTGCCCACCCCGACTCACCCGTCGCCTCGGCCCGACCTCTTCGCCCTGGAGCTCCGCGCCGTGCGCCTCTCCTACCTCCTCCTGGGCGCCCTCAAGTCGCTCGCGGTCATCCTGGGCAGCGGCCGGCTGGCCGACCTCCTCCTGGTGCAGCGGCCGGACGCGTCGTCCTCGTCGGGGCCCTCGTCCGTAGCCGAGGGCGCCCAGAGCCCCCCTCCTGCAGAGGACGGGCCTGAGCTCCGCTCCGTCCTGCAGTTTGTGGTGCGGAGCATGGTGAAGTGGGCCGTGCGACCCTGCCCCATCAAACACCCCGTGGCCCTGGCCGACCTGGAGAGGGCGCAGGTGATGATCTACAAGGGCGTCCTCAACAGGCTGCACCTGGATGGCAGCGGCAAAGACCACAGAGGTATGAAGCGGGGGGGGGGGGGTTGAAGGCCCGGGGCAGAGGGGAGGGTTGAATGTCTTACTGCGTTTGTTGCTGTACCTGTTTTCTATGGCAGTGGTGCGTAATTGGTGGTCACATTCCTCTCTGTACTATGCTTGCATCCTTACACTGGGCTAGTGTGCTGAAGCTGTTGTGCCCTTTGTGGGTGCTCTTTGTTCCTGCTGTGTAGATCTGGGGCCGCACTCGGCCTCGCAGCCCGTCTCCAAGTCCTCCAGCTCGGTGTCGCTCTACAGCAACGGCTCCGACGGCACCGCCGCCTTCGGCCAGTCGGCCTCCTCCTCCACCAACGACCTGGCCAACTCTCTGCTGACCGCATTGCAGGCGGACGGCCTAGAGAACTTTAACCCTTTCCTGCCCATCAACTTGCTGCAGTGAGTGCCATTTATAGCATGTCTGTGCCATACTTGGTGTTAGGTTTAGGTATGGGGCCTACGGGTCATCGTCTAGTTAGCACTTTTATAAAATCAGTAGTTAGTCATCCACAGTGTAACCCAATCAGTGGAGGCCAGATCACTGCATCCACTCACACACTCACACACACACACTCGTTCATGTGCACACGTTTCTCACGTCCCCGGGATGTTCTCGCTCCAGATCCGCATCAGTAGGTGAAACTACCGACACTCAAAGCGAGAGTCCGAGGGCAGGTGAGTCCGTTAGGTGTGTGTGTGTTTGTTTGAGTGTGTGTGTGTAAGTGTGTGTGTGTGTGTGTAAACTAACGCGGCAGCTTGGGCTGTTTTGACCTGCCTGCCTGGCCTAACCGCTGGCATCTGGACGTGGCATCAGGGAAAAGGCCAGACCTGACTTGCAGATGCACCACCCCACACCTGACACATGATCACCTGACCACAGGCTCCAGTCTCTCCTCCCTCTCCTCTCCTCTCTCCTCTCTCTGCACCCCCTACATCATGCGTTCCCCAACATAGAGTTGATGCATGGTGTAGCCACTCATGTCAATGCTTGTGACAACATGACTTGTGTCCTTTTTGTAAGCCTGAACTGATTGTTTGTAATCTAGTCCTAGCTCATGACAAGCGTTTTCGAGTAGTGGATGAAGCAGTAACATGCACATGAGGCATTAGAGGTCCACCGTGCCATCTTACACTGTAGGTTTATTGTGTAACAGTAGAACACTAAAGGTTGCGTTTCTATTTTCCTAATGATGCCAGCCAAGGTTAGGTATTGCCTACTGTCACTTTTTTTCTCTATCTGCGCTCTCTCTCTCTCTCTCTCACACACACACACACACACACACACACACACACACACACACACACACACACACCCTCTTTTTCTCTCTCTCTCTCTCTCTCTCTCACACACCCCCCCCCTCTCTCTCTCTCTCACACACCCCCCCCCTCTCTCTCTCTCACACACACCCTCTCTCTCACACACACACACACACACACACACACACACACACACACACACACATACCCTCTCTCTTTCTTTCTTTTTCTCTCTCTCTCTCACTCTCTCACTGGTGAGCACTAGCCTAGCATTGTGTGTATGTGTGTGCGGCTTATTGCAGGCGGATGGTGCTAGCGCGCTTCCCCACGCTGGCAGGGCTGGTCCATAACCCCACGCTGCCCCCAGGCCTCAGCCTGGCCAGCTCCGCTTCCTGTGAGGGCTTCACTGAGCAGCAGACCAGCTTCCTGGAGCCCTGCGGACAGACCCGCACCCCCATGGGTAAGAGTCACCAGGGAGAAAAGAGGGAGGGAGGAGAGAGGGAATAAAGGGAGAGCAGGGGAGAGATAAAAGGCTCCTAATGAGCTGTACAGGAGAAGGGTCAGGCCTATAAGGGATGTGGCTGCTTCAGCATGGCAATGAAGGCTGACTCTGGTGTGGATCTCACAGGCCTTGTGGTTGGCTGTCTTGGTGGAAGTGTTTTTCTTTTCTATTGCAGTGATGTGTCTGTCTTGTGTGTGGGGCTTTATTTGGAGTGTGATGGCTTTGGTTGCATGAGACTGCAGTTAGCACTTGCTCTCACACATCTCTTTTTTTACGGCACCATGAAATTCACAGCCAACGGCAAACCCTTTCTGTTGTCCTGTTTAATTTGCTTTTATTTTATTTCACCTGTGCTCTTTGCACCGTGTTTTACAAGACCATCACAGTGTTCTAGAGGAGAAATTGTTCTTTAATGAATTTGTAGTTGAATAATGTACTGCTATTTGTTGTAAAGTAGCATCATCAGTTGTATCACATAGCGATAGTTCTCTTTCCCATATAGAATTACCGCCTTGTTCTTCATCAGATCACAATATCCTTTTGTAAATCTTTTTTTTTTTCAATCTGTTGTTGTTTACTTGTTTCTGTTCTGGTAACGATTTATCTGTCTGTTCTCCCTTGCCACTCCAGAGCGTCCTCAAATGTTTGTCCCCGTTCGCTTGCTAGAAATGGGCTTCTCCATGAGGCATATCTACAAGGCCATGGAGGCGGCAGGTACTCCAGCCAGTCACAGCTCCTGACCAGTCTCCCCAGATAGTGTCCAGCTCCCTCTAGTGTCCCTGCCCTCCCCTCCCCATCTCTAGCAGTGCATGTCTAACTGTTCCACAGCTGCTGCTTCTCCTTAGAGAAATTTAAAATGTGCATCGACGTCTTTAAAATATGCATCGACGTCTTTAAAATATGCATCGACGTCTCGTAACCAAACAGTGGAGGAACAGCCTTGAGTCGCCTAGTCAGTTCTCATGACGCCATAGTTGTGTGTGGTCCAGAGCCAGTGAGCGAGGTGGAGTGCTGTGGTGTGTGTCGATAGAGACGCAGACGCACACCGCTCAGTCTGGGCCACCTTCACGCCACCCATCTGCTCTGCCTGGCGCCCATCACCGCTTGTGCTCCATCACCCCAACGCCACCCCACGCCACACCACGCCACGCCAACCCCACGCCTCCCCTCCTCCCACTCCTCACCGCTCCTCATCCCAGCTCTCTGTCCCCCCCACACATGTGGGCATCATCTGTGCCAGTAGGCGGGTTTCTGTTGGGGTGGGTGGCGCCAGGGGCAATGCGGGGGGGGGGGGGCACACTAATCTTCCCATGCTCATGTGACCTTCACAACCTCTTACCATCTAATCAGGTTCCCTAAGCAATGCACATTTCAGTTTCCTTTCATACCTGTCTGAGTCCATCAGATAGTGCACAGTGTCCGTTAGTATCAACAGAGAATGTTGTATCAACAGAGAACTTCCGGTTTCTGAGCTGGTTGCAGTTCCTTCTCTGGTTCCACGTTCCAGGCCGCTCGCCGGCAAGTGCAGAATGAATGGTGGTCTGTGGAGCTGTACCTCCATAAATCCACTTTTCTCCGGATATCATTTTTTGTTTAGTAATTTGAATGTTTCATTCGAAAGCGGAGGCAAAGGAAATACACACTGTTGAGTATTATATTTTTTGAAGTCACTTAATTGTTCTAAAAAGCCTTCAAACGTTTCAGTGACGTCATTCATTAACAAGTACTCGTACATTCAACTTCAGACATATAATCCATAATGAACTTGCATAAACTACAATAGAATCTGCGATTCTTCAACGACAATCGTGTGAAAGAGACAAATTTAGCCGTCTAGCTCCATAGACCTAGCCTAGAAATCTAGACGCACCCTAGCGGCAGCAAATTAAATTTGCTGCCAGGGCTAGTCTAGCAACTCTCCGTTGGCTTGTGAGCTCAAAAAATTAAACTTCTATCAGGCCAATCAAATCGTGTAGAGTCGTTAGGCGGGCTTGACATAATGATTGATGGCAGAGTTGCAACGGTTTGGCTTGAATTCCCTGCTACTTGAAAATAAAGAAGATGGATGTTGCTGTTGGTTGGTTTTAAGTTGGCAAAAGTTTGAAGTAGCCAACTAGCTCCACTGGTGGGAAAACGCATGGGACTCATAGCGCTGTCCTATTGCGTGCAGAGGGAATTTGAAAGACAACCGATTATCCCGCCCCTCGGACTGAGCACTGCGAACGGTGAGTGCCCAGACCCTACATTTTATTGTGGGTCTGGCTCGTCAGGCTACCATAGACCCCCATTCATTTTGCACTCATCAGCGAACGCCACCAGTGGAATTCTGGTGGAACTGCAACCAAATTCGGTACAATGGGGTTTAATAGGGAGTGAACAGGCTCTCCGTAGACGGGCTCTGGTATCAAGGTGTACAAGTGCAAGGGGTTTTCAGTCAGAAGTTTATACATGGCCTGGATAGTTCTGATTTGACTATGCAAAGGGTTTAGATAGTTCAACATACTGAAGTGGTGTTGGAAACTCAAATGTGTGCTGCTTGGGGTTTTCAGGAGCAGTGAGGAGATTCCCTGCATTAAGTGAGAGACTTTAACATCCCCAAACTGCTAACTGGCACTGTTTAGAAGCCTCACTGTGGACGAGTGTGTGGGTGACCCTTGACCCTTCTTTGGTGTGTCCGGCAGGCGTGACGGGGGAAGTTGACTCGCGCACCATCGAGGTCCTGGCCAGCTGGATGCTGGAGCACCCTCTGGCCGACGAGCCCCAGCCTGGAGAGGGCACGTCTGCAGCGGGCGCGGTGGACACGCCGTCCCCGGATGGACCGGAGACGGTGCAGTGCCCCGAGAGTCCAGCCCCGCTCAACCTGCAGGAGAACAGGGAGCCCAGCGAGAGGTGCGCTGCCATGCCTTTGCATTTCCTCTCCATCAACTACTCTTTATCTTAATCCAGATGATTACAAACCTAAAACTCTCTATACACCATTTTGTGTGTGTGTGTGTGTGTGTGTGTGTGTGTGTGTGTGTGTGTAGTCTGTTGGCTGGCCTTGACCTGGTGGAGAGGGAAAACTTCTTGGATGTGCACCTGACCCGGAACAGGCCACCACCTGCCCGTCGCCAGAGGTCCAGTCTGGGCCAGAGAACGTCCTTCAGGAGAGCAGGTAGGCATTCAGACATGAGGACATTCATGTGGTGTCCTGCAATGCAAAAGGTTTCTTTGTAGCAATATTAGCTGTGCACCTCATGAATTCTGTCTGCCTGTCCGTCAGATTCTCCGTCGCCCAATCCGCTGCCGGCGCTCTACAGGCAGGATGTGGGCGTGGCCGAGTGGCCAGAGCGGGCGGAGACACATCCGTTCGCGGCTGAGGAGGAGTCGGAGCTGGGCTACATGGACGACTCCTACCAGGAGGAGCCCTTCGAAGAGCTGCTCAGTCCAGAGTTCATCAGCTCTGAGAGGGACACCCTGTGGATGGTGGAGGTACTGCAGCTGCCATGTGCCCCCTAAACATTACAACACAGAACGGTTCTAATGCATGCTTGACATACCGTAATTTCTATTTCTATAAACTATTAGCCGCGGATTATACATTGATTTCGCAAAATTTCTTCAGCTATGAGGTTAATACACGGGGGCAGTTAATATGGTATTGATATGGTTTTGTTTCTTTTAACTTGCATAAAACACTGCCCTGCGGCTTATACACAATGCGGCTAATACACAGGAAGTTACTGTACTCCCCCTGTCGTGGAGGGGAAATAACAGGGAGGCTACCCCGGACACGTAACTGAAGCGTTCCGTTCACAGAGCGTCTGCTGCAACAATTAGCTTCCATTGTAATCAATGGAGCTGGCTACACCAGTTGTGATTGTGGTGCGTACGTTTAAAAAAATTAGACCAGTCTTCCAAATCTATTTTGACGTAAGGCGAACGGAGTACATCAGTTACGGACGCGGTGTAGCCTCCCTGTAAAAAGCCACATTTAGTCATTTCAACATTTAGTAATGACCCTTTGGTATGTTTGCATTTTTGGTGTTGATGAGGCAGGATGAACAGTTAATGGCTATTTTAAATAAGCATAGGGTGAAAAACTGACGTGTGTGTGTGTGTGTGTGTGTGTGTGTGTGTGTGGTCGCAGGGAGGAGAAGAGCACCCGGAGCCTCATGAGATGGTGGAGTGTGAGCTGTGCAGCACTCTAACCCTGCAGTTCAACAACCACATGAAGCGTCACCACCCAGGCTGCGGACAAAGCGCCGGCCGCTGCGGTTACCGCAGCAACGGCGCCTACGTGGACGGCTGGTTCGGGGGCGAGTGCGGCTCGGGCAGCCCTTACTACCTGCTCTGCAGCACCTGTCGAGAGAAGTACCTGGCCGCCAACCTGGGCGATCTCAACTCCAAACAGGACAGGTGAGCAGCCGCGTGCCGTAAGATCTAGAACCATCTCATCTGTGCGCTATAAGGAAGAATACTGTAGAATAACTTAACTGTAGAGTGCTGTGTTTCTTCATCGTCTCTCTCAGGAAGGGGCTGGCGTCGGATTTGATCGGCCGATTGGATAGTACGTCAGATGGTATGTACAACTACTTCTGTGACCTTCCATAGGCTGTTGTAGCAATGTCCCTTTCCTCATGAGAGAGCTGTGTGTGTGTGTGTGTGTGTGTGTGTGTGTGTGTGTGTGTGTGTGTGTGTGTGCGCGCACACAGATGAGTGGGAGCTGGGCAACCAGGAGGCAGCCGACGCTGACCGGCTGACCGGCCAGGAGGACTTTGGGCTGCTGTTGAGGCCACTGGGCCTGAGTGAGAAGAAGCTGGTGCCGGACCCCATCCCCTTCACGGAGGCCGACCCGCTGGGGGCCATCACCAGCAGCTCCCTCAGCGGAGAGTCGGCCCTGCTCCACAGAGGTACGGCCGCTGACCTGAGGTGGACTGGTCACTCACAAAAGCTTATGTGTAGAGTGACTTTCTCTCGTGTAGAGAAAGGTGTTCGTTAGCCAGGTGTGAAGATGAGGGTGTGCACTGTACTGTCATGCTGTAAGGTTGTGTGTGTGCGTGTGTGCGTGTTTGTCAGGGGCGGTGAGCAGTGAGCAGAAGGGCTCCGCGGCTCCTCTGAGCCTGGGCGAACAGGCGGCCTCGCTGCGGGATGCCCAGGAGAGGCTGCAGGCCCTCAGGAGGGTCACCTCCACCGCCCAGATCCTGCTGGCCTACAGCATGGTCATGAGGACCCTGTCCCAGAGCACCGCTAGGTCAGAGAGCTTCACTTCTACCTCACCCGTACTGCTTAGGGTCACTGTTTCTCTCTGGACGAGGGCCCTTTGTGTGCGGTCACTCTGTCCTCTCTCTGGCCCGCTCCTGGCTCACTTGCGTTGTTCTGCTCTCCCTCCTGCAGTCAGTCCTGCGGCCTGGAGGCTCTGGGATTGGCCGACATCCGCATCCTGGTGCGGCTCATGTGTCTGGCGGCGGCAGGGCGCGTCCACATGGGGGCGGAGCCTCAGGGCCTCGGACGGGGCCCCGTGTCTGACCGCTCGGGCTCGGCCTTCCTGTCCTTCCTCAGCTCGGCCATCGGCAGCCTGGTGTCCCACAGCGCCGTGGCCTACAGAGAGCTGGTGGACATCTGCACTCAGGTACCCCCACCCCCACCCCAGCTCCACTACTGTTCATCCACCCTGCTATCTCCCCCATCTCTCCTCCATCTACCTCTACATCCATCTCTTTCCTTTCTGCTCTGCACACATGTGCTCCTACAGTCTCTTCCTCTTAATCTGCCTATTCCATAGGACTCGGTGAACTTTGAACCCAGACCTCCTATCCCTCACAGTGTTTCCCACATAATTAAATTATATTTGTGGTGGTAGGTTTGCGGAAATAACTTGATGCAACAGTTTTTTTACAAATTAGCGCAGCAGGGTTATGATGCTAACCAGATTTAAGCACAATTTAGTACAACCTGGAAAATCATTGTCTGGTGGTCAATGTTGATATTGTGGTGAACCGCCACAAATAAGTCGATTTATGGGAAACACTGCCTCAATATCTGTGTGCACTACATCTTATCTGTGTGGGATGGGGACTGTGAGAGTGGTAGTATAATGTCATGCTGAAGTTGTTACTTATCAAACTCCTGTTCTCTCTCTCTCTATCTCCCTCTCTCTCTCTCTCTCTCTCTATCTTTATCTCTCTCTCTCCCTCCCTCTCTTTATCTTTATCCCTCTTTCTCTTTCCCCCTTCTCTCACGCACACAGGATCTGATGGCAGCTGCCACCGGTATGAACATCAGTGCCATCAGTGACCCTCAGCAGCGGGCACGCCTCACCCTCTCTTTGAAGGGCAGCCCCCGCGAGCCCAAAGAGCTCACACCGCCCACCTTCCTGGTCACCCAGAGCCTGGTGTCCCTGCTGACGGAGAAGGGCATCCGCTACAGATACACCGCGGAGCGCAGCGACTCGGACGCTAAAGGTGCCCACTACTTTACACAAACACAATCCACACACACACACACACACACACACACACACACATGCATGCACACTTGCGTGAAAACACACACATGCTGCTCTAAACTGCTCTTGTGAAAACAGTGTGAAGAGGTCCGTCATGGTGGCCCATGTAGACTGACCTGTGCTGTGCTGTGCTTCTCTCTGTAGATGTGACGAGCCCTGCTGCAGCGGTGTCTCCAGCTCAGGTGGGGGTGCGCGTGGGTCCGCTGGAGTTGGCCAACGCTCTGGCCGCCTGCGCCCTCTCAGCCCGGCTGACCAGCAAGCACCGGCAGTGGGCCGCGCAGCAGCTGGTCCAGGCCCTGGCCGCCTCCGAGAGGGACAACCCCATCCGCCCGCAGACCTACAGCGACATGGCAGGAGACCTGCGCAAGTGTCCACTCCGCAAGCTGGAGGGCCATCAGAATAGGGTCAGGAAACACACACACACACACACACACATACACACACAGTGTTTCCCACAGAATTGAATTCTATTTGTGGTGGTACTGTAGGTTTGCAGTAGAGATGCACGGTTCGCGGTTACAGCTGCGGACTCCACGGTTAAACCGCGGATCGGGTGGATGACATGAAGAAATATAATAATTTAATTAAATTCGGGCGGGTGGCGGTTGAACCAATCAAATGAAAAAAATATAGCCTACAGCAACTTGAATGCAACAGTTTTTAGCAAATTAGCACAGCATGGTTATGATGCTAACCAGCTTTAAGCACAATTTAGTACAGCCTGGAAAATCATTGTGTGATGGTCAATGTTGATATTGTGGTGGGCCGCCACAAATAAGTCAATGTATGGGAAACACTGCACACACACACACACAAACACACACAAACACACACACAAAACTGCTGATGAATAGAGGGTTTCTATTCCCTAAAGCACACACTGCTTCTATGTCAGTCCGACTCCACTGAATCTCTGTTGGCAGGGTAAATGTAATTAGTCATGCAGCCTAAATGAGCTGATTAAATGGAGTGTTCATGTGATGAGACCTGACATGTCAGTTCATAGCGCTCACATGGAACGCATGAGCCACATTAGTAAGCATGTGTAAAGCTGCCTGGTGGCTAAATGCAGTTCAAACAGGGTCAGGGGGTGGCCAACGCATGGCTGGAGCAGTGACCGATGATGACCGTAGTAAGATGTTCATTTGAATGATTTTTTAATGAGTCCTAACTGGAATATACCAGAAATAAATGTCTCATTTGAAATGTGTCATCTTTGTTAGGTGACCAGCTGTAGTTGGAGTAATGCTCAGAGCCTTCTAGCCACCAGTGGTCAGGACGGGACGGCACGTGTCTGGGATGTGACACAGAATTCGGCTGAACTGCAGTACACTCACACCTGCGCCCTTAGGTAAGACGTCACACTCACACAAATATTTATGTGGACCCTACTTCACCCTAGTGTATATTATGTGGTATTTGTAATCCATTTCAGTGGAAGTAAAGGAATGCTGTGTGTGTGTGTGCGTGTGTGTGTGTGTGTGTGCGTGTGTGTGTGTGTGCGTGTGTGCGTGTGTGTGTGCGTGTGTGTGTGCGTGTGTGTGTGTATACTTGTGCGTATTCTTGTGCGTGTGTGTGTTTACCCAGTGAGGACACGCACAGCTCCGACTCCTCTCTGGGAGCCCACCTGCTCTCTCCGGTGTTCTGGAGTCCAGGGGGGACGTTGTTGGCTGCCTTCCAGAGCAAACAGATCAGCATATGGAGTGTCAACGGTCGGTCTCCCTACGCGCCGCGCTCACTCTCATGTGCTGCTGTGTCTCAGTACACACATACCGCTGTCTTTTTACACTGCCATACGCTACGCATATACACACTGACATATAGACATCACTCTCATTTGTGTGTTGTCAGGCTTGGTATTGTTGTAGTAGCATTAAATTCTGACTCTCTATGATGACAAATCGCAAATTGGCTTCAGAAAATTTGATATAGAAACACATTTGATATCTTTTCCACTTGTGTCATTCCATTATGACATTCTGTGTTACAGTCTGTGTTTGTATTCCTCTGAGAAATGGCATCTTTGAGACCTGAATCATTTGTGTATATCCTGTGTGTGTGTGTGTGTTCTCACAGGCTCCCAGGCGTGTGTGGTGGAGGCCCAGAGCTCGTGGGTGACCGCTCTGTCCTGGGTCCAGTCCTCGGCGCCTTTCCCCAGCCAGGGCGGTGCCAGCCCCTGCAGCTCCCCCGAGTCTCTGCTGGTGGGCCGGCTGGACGGCTCCCTCTGCTGGCTGGAGGTCTCTGATGGCCTGCGCGTGGAGAGCACCGAGCTGCCGCGCTGCCAGAGGAAAGAGAGTGAGTGTGGCGCCACACACACGTGTGCCAGCGGCTCTGGCCCTGCGGACAGTGGTCTTTAGAACCCATTTTGTTCATGTGTGGTTACCTGAACAGACTGTTCTCTCTCTCTTTCTCTCTCTCTCTGCCTCCCTTTCTCATTTGCAGGTCCTCAGTGTATTGCCTGGCACAGTGTAGATAAGCCTTTCGCTGTGGGATACCCTGATGGCAAAATCCTCCTGGCCACAGCTCAGGGCTATGAGACAGAACAGCCTGTACTGCTCACAGCATTCCCTGTGAGTATGGAGCTCTCCCTCCCTCCCTCCCTCTCTCTCTCTCTCTCTCTCTCTCTCTCTCTCTCTCTCTCTCTCTCTCTCTCTCTCTCTCTCTCTCTCTCTCTCTCTCGTTCACACTCTTTCTCTCTCTCCCCCCTCCCTCTCTCTCTCTCTCTCGTTCACACTCTTTCTCTCTCTCTCTCTCTCTCTCTCTCTCTCCTTCACTGAGTGTGCCTCTCTCTGCACCCCACCCTATGCCCTGTGCTCTTTGTGAATGCTCTCACATGGAGTGGAACAAAACGCCTTGTTCCTTTTTCTTTTTTTGCTCACCTCTGTGGCCAGAGGCACATTTGCACCTCACCTTGAGTGAAGTGGACACTGACACACAAAGAAATTCATAGACAGACACACACACACACACACACACACACACACACACACACACACACACACAGAAAGAACTCTCATCTCTCCTCTTGCGTCTCTATTCTCTTCCTAGGAGGGCATCAGCCTGCTGAAGTGGGACCCCACGGGTCACCTGCTCCTGTCGGTGGGTCGCTCGGAGATGGTCAAGATCTGGGGCCGCGTCGGCGGAGGCTGGAGCACGCTGCACTCACTCTTCCACACGGGTGCGGTCAACGCAGCCGAGTGGTGCCCACTACCCGGCAAAGGTCCAGAGCCACGCCTCATGATGGCAGTGTAAGTGTGCCAGCGCTCACTGGGCAGCAGGACCCAGGCTCTCAGGCTGACCACAGGGAGGAGGATTGACTTACCATTGATCTCAGGAGATCGACTCTCCATGCCTCCTGGAAGGACTTAATATAGGACATTTTCAAATTTAGGCCTTTAATAAGAGATTAGTAGTTGTATTTATATATATATGTGTGTGTGTGTGTGCTTAGGCCATTGTTTGACAGGAGGTGAAATTGAGATAGCGTTGTTGTTTTTCCATCTCCCAACATTGTGACGTTTGTATTTATCCGTTTTTTCCACAGTGGATGCCAAAATGGTCTCCTGTACGTGTGGACTCTGCCACAGGGTGGCGCCATTGTATCACTTCCTAGTTTCCTCAGCTCCTCCTCAAGCCAGGAGAAGAGTGGCGGCGTCAAGGTCAGCAGCCCATTGTGCCATAAATAAGATGCTTTTTGCAGTCTGTTTAAAATGCTATTCAGTCATTTGCACAAGAGAAGTGCTGCTCTTCCTGAATCCTACAACCCCAGAACTGGGCAGAGCGCGCCTCTTGAATGTAAATAGTGCAGTGAGCCAAGTATTGGGATTGTGCTTTGTGTACATAATGTGTGGGTACACAAAGCTAAATTTGACCTCGTCCTGTGTTTCAGCGTGGTAGTGCCAAGTGTGTGTTTAGGCTGAGTGGCCACATCACAGCCGTGAAGACTCTGTCCTTCTGCCCCGGTGGCATGGCACTGGTTTCTGGGGGCATTGGAGGTCTCCTCAACATCTGGTCCCTTAGGGTCAGTGGATGGTCACTCCTGTACTTTGATATTTTCTCTGATACTAAATGTTACCTTTGTAGCAGTGCATTAGGAGATAACATTGGTCCCAGTATCTTTTGTGTGTTCTGGTTTTCTCTGATGTCTTGTATTGTTCCTGCCTCTGTTCAGGATGGCACAGTCCTTCAGACTGTTGTCACAGGTCTGGGCTCAGTGGTCTGTACCACCTGGATTCCTAATGTGGGGGTGGCAGCCTGCTCTGGCAGATCAAAGGTATGTGAGCCTAACTTTGGTGATGAACTCTATGATCTTTTCCTTTGTTGTGCCTTCTGTAGTTGTCATGATGGAAGCGTCTGATGTTTGTTTTGTTCTCGCACCTCTTAGGATGTTCTGCTGATCCGATGCACACCTGAGTGGATCTCGCAGAACCAGGTGCTGGCGTCGTGTCGCTCCGTGCTCCGCTCCCAGGGCATTCTGGGTCTGAACCGCGCCCCCTGCATGGCCGTGCTCCTGGAGCGCCTCCCCATCCTCCTGCAGGAGCAGTTCAACTACGAGAGGGTGAGCGGAGCGCTAAATCCACAGCTCCAGACCGAACCCAAATAAGCGTCTTGAGTCAGGACTTATTTTTGATTTTATTTTTTTTCCTCCACTGCTCTGGGAAAGACGCCAGAATGCTCCAAAAGCTGTTTTTTTATCCAGCAACTTGAATAGATCTTCACCTCACAAGCTCATTACCAGGCTGCGTGTTGTGAATGGCCAAAAAATCCAGCACCTTAGTAATCGATCGCGTTCACCTTATTTGGGGATGTGTGTGTAAATGTGTGTGTGCTCTCTCTCTCTCTCTCTCTCTCTCTCTCTCTCTCTCTCTCTCTCTCTCTCTCTCTCTCTCTCTCTCTCTCTCTCTCTCTCTCTCTCTCTCTCTCCTCTTCAGAGTCACGTGATGGCAGGCGATCAGCTGGTGCACAGCCCCTTCCTGCAGAGCCTGTCCTCACTGACCGTGGGCCTTGCGATGGACCAGCTGCTATGCCGACCACCACGGCCCCTGCACCATGCCGGTGGCGAGGCGGACGGCTGCCCACTGGAGTGGACCTGGCTCGCCACCTTCTCCACCACCGTCAAGAGCGCCGAGGCCTTCGCCCGCGGCATTGGCTTCCCTGAGTCCTTCACCGTGCCAGAGTTCCAGCAGCTTGGGGTCACCGAGGTCTCTAAAGCCCTGGTCAGTTCATCTGGACGCTTTACATAGTTATGAGATGGTCCAGTTTTAAAGGGGTGGTTCAGGCAGTAGTTATACTTTGTTCCCTGAAGTTGGTAGTAGGCATATAAGCAACGGCAGCGGTGGACTGATATTACCAAGTGTTCTACTAGGTATCCCGATTGGAGTGTGCTTTCTTGAATTTCCCCTAGGGATCAATAAAGTATGTATATCTATCTATCTATCTATCTATCTATCTATCTATCTATCTATCTATCTATCTACCTATCTATCTATCTACCTATCTATCTTCTCTGTTTACCTTTCGGCGCAGTGCTACTAACCGGAGCAAGTATAATGCCGCTGCTAAGAAACTAGTCCCTCAAAATGTATGCGATCATTGAAATGCGATCGAAATGCGATATGCGATCATTGAAATGCAAGGATAGTTTTATTTCTAACATTTAGTGGCATTTTTAGTGGCAGGCTAACACATACTGATGACTTGCGCTAGCCTAGCACCTGTGAACTCTGCAACTAGAAGGACTGGATGAAACATGTTTCCACTGATAAATATCACACTTTCTAACTTGGAAATGAGGTCCTATGTCCAAAATCCTGAACCACCCCTTTAAGATCAACAGTGGAAGTTGGGAAACTAAATGAACGCTAGCTGAAACTCCCTCCTTGCCTCTGGGGATGTTTAGACCCATTCCCGCCACGAGACCCAGATAAAGTGTTGTGTGAATCGACCTAAACTGGAACAGCGGTGTTAAATAAAGATGTTGTCCTTTATTGCAGGACAACAGCAAGTGGAGTTTCATGATGGATGAACAGCTCATGTCGTGGGCCACAACTCGTCCTGAGGTAAGCGCCTGGCCCTGCCCCTATCACTCCATCTCCCATCATGCATCACTGTCGTCCGAGGCTCTGGGAACCTGGAGCCATGACTCACGCATCCATTGTTCGCATTGTTCACTGTTATTAATGACCTCCACGCTGCACCCGCAGAGGCTGGCTCCAGGTGCTTGTAATCTTGGGGAAGCAGCTGGAACTGGGACTGGGGGGGGTGTTTCTATTGAAAACCATTCTTTAAAATGTACAGCGCAATTTTGAGAAATTAACCTGCTGCACTTTTGAAATAGTCTAGGAGAGTCTGACTATTATGTATTTAGTTGTAAAGGCTTTCACAGACGTTCAAAAGAACGAACGGTAAGAATATGTGAATATTTGAATTTGATTTTGTGTGTGTACCTTTTCAGGACTGGCAGCAGGGTGGTAAAAGTGAGGTCTATCTGTGGGGTAATGGTCGCCATGGGCAGCTGGCAGATGCGGGCACCAATCTGTCTGTGCCCACCCTGGCACCTTCTCTGTGCCAGACCCAGCAGGTACGCTCCATCCTGCTACAGTAAACAGCTCCTCATGCAAACAGCTGAGTTAATAAACTACTCAGCAAAGGCAAATGATCAATATTGTTATTGAGCTGCGACCTGATGAAGTTAGATGGATGGATGTTTTTGTGTGTGTGTGTGTGTGTGTGTGTGTGTGTGTGCGTACGTGTGTGTGTTTACTCCCTGGCAGGTGGTGTGTGGGCAGAACTGCACGTTCCTGGTGCAGGCTAATGGCACAGTGCTGGCCATTGGAGAGGGCAGCTATGGCAGACTGGGCCAGGGCAACTCCGATGACCTGTACACCCCCACCATCATATCAGCCCTGCAAGGTAGCCTCCAGCCCAGCCGTGCCTGCACCTCATGTCCCCCCAGCAGGGGCTCACATACACTACTGTTTTAAAGGCCAACATGTTGATTATTGTTGCAAACTCCACATGATGTCCAAGCCATGGTTTTAATATGACTCAGTTGGCATTTTACTACATTGTGTGTTTTAGTGGGATCATTATTCTGTTTCTTCTGATATTGTGATTCTTTGGTGTAAGGGTGTTCTGTTCTCCGCTGGTCCCCCTCAGGCTATGTGGTTACGCAGCTGGTGACCTCCTACGGCTCCGACGGTCACTCTCTGGCCCTGACGGAGACTGGAGAGGTGTTCAGCTGGGGTGACGGGGATTATGGGAAACTGGGCCACGGCAACACTGAACGGCAGAGGCGGCCCAAACAAGTAGAAGCTCTCCAGGGGGAGGAAGTGGTGCAGGTAACATATACAGGAAGGAAGTGCAAACCATATAAAGGCATAATATACTGATGGTCTTTATCTTTACCTGCATAGTGGTGCAGGTAAGATATACAGGAAGGAAGTGCAAACCATATAAAGGCATAATATACTGATGGTCTTTATCTTTACCTGCATAGTGGTGCAGGTAAGATATACAGGAAGGAAGTGCAAACCATATAAAGGCATAATATACTGATGGTCTTTATCTTTACCTGCATAGTGGTGCAGGTAAGATATACAGGAAGGAAGTGCAAACCATATAAAGGCATAATATACTGATGGTCTTTATCAACAGTAGTAGTCTCAGTATCTGTGTGATGCCGAAAGCCAATCTGGCATGTTTCAATATTATCACACAATCTGAATGAACCTGTCAGCTTCCCATCTATTTGCAGATCTAAACATGTCATTGAAAGATTCCTTGAAACATTAAAAGTAGGTTGTTGATGAATGGAGTGCTGTTGCTTGGTTGGGTTCTTTGGGTGTGCATGGTGTATATGGAGACTCGAGTTCCTGTCATGCGTGTTTCTGACGCGCTGTGTCCTTCTGTCTCAGCTGGCCTGTGGCTTTAAGCACTCAGCTGTGGTCACGGCCGACGGGAAGCTCTTCACCTTCGGCAGCGGCGACTCCGGCCGCCTGGGTCAGAGGTCGACGTCCAACAAGATGCTGCCCGAGCGAGTGATGGCCCTCGAGGGCTACCACGTCGGACAGGTGAGAACGGCCCGATGACCTGTGATATACGGGACCTTTAATCCTGCGCATTTGACCTAACCCCCTCCCTCACCTGTCCTCTTGTGCAGGTGTCGTGTGGCATCAACCACACTCTGGTGCTGGCGTCTGATGGCATGACCGTGTGGGCGTTTGGAGACGGCGACTATGGCAAGCTGGGCACGGGGCCCTGCACGGTCAAGTGCTACCCTCAGGTACAGAGCCTGGGTCAAGTGCTACCCTCAGGTACAGAGCCTGGGTCAAGTGCTACCCTCAGGTACAGAGCCTGGGTCAAGTGCTACCCTCAGGTACAGAGCCTGGGCGCTGATGGCACTCTGCCACGGAGCTTTCAGACGCTCTCTCAGTAGTGCTTTAGTAGGGGTGGAGTAAGGGTGGAGTAAGGGTGGAGTAAGTAACTGTGTCTCACCACTGTGTTGGGCAGAAAGTGGAGCTGCTGTGTAATAAGGGAATAAAGAAGGTTGGCTGTGGGACCCACTTCTCCGTGGTGCTGGGCAAGGATGGACGAGTGTACACCTTTGGTCAAGGTAGGGAGTAGGAGTGTGTGTGTGTGTGTGTACTTGTGTTATGCTCCTCCCTGCCAGTATGTGTTGATTATATGTCTGAATTCTTACTCTGTGTGTAACGCTGTGTGTTCGTGTGCATGTGTGTGTGTGTGTGTGTGTGTACTTGTGTTATGCTCCTCCCTGCCAGTATATGTTGATTATATGTCTGAATTCTTACTCTGTGTGTAACGCTGTGTGTTCGTGTGTGTACATGTGTGCGTGTGTGTGTGTGTGTGTGTGTGTGTATACTTGTGTTATGGTCTTCCCTGCCAGTATATGTTGTTTATATGTCTGAATTCTTACTCTGTGTGTAACGCTGTGTGTGTGCGTGCGTGTGTGTGCGTGGGTGTTCTTTGCCCTCTTTCAGAGCGCTTGATTGGCTTGCCAGACTCCATGCTGAAGCACCATAACCGGCCGCAGGTGGTGCCAGCACTGGAGGGGGTGTTTGTGGAGGACATCGCTGTGGGCTGTGAGCACGTCCTGGCCCTCTGCTCCAATGGAGATGTCTACGCCTGGGGCTGCAACTGCGAGGGCCAGGTATACACACACACACACACACACACACACACACACACAGAGAGCTAGACAGAAATGGAGAGGCAGACACTCATAAGACTTAGATTTATAATCTCACACATACAAACTCATACTCACGTACACACACAAACACACACACACAGAGAGAGAGAGAGAGAGAGAGAGAGAGAGAGAGAGAGAGATATATACACACACACACACACACACAGACACACATACACACACACACAAATATGAATCCAGTCTATGAATAGGTATGCACAGCCATCCATAATAGTTATCCATAATAACCAGGTGTAACATTCTCTCACACTCATATTGGTATCCATCAGGTTCCCACCTTTCTTAAGGTGCTGGTGATTGACATGTGAATGATGAGTTGCTCTGCTCAGACCAAGACTCTGCTCCCCACTGTAATCCTGCTCCTCTATCTTTCCAATGTGGTGATTTATCTCAGGAGACAGTTGTTTATTTCAGGCTTATTGATTCATCTCAAATCAATGATGGGAGTATAGAAGGAGCGCCCGCTGCGTGGCAGTATTTCATGTGTGTCTGAGGGCTTTGTTGCACTCTGTGTGAACTGACTCGGTCCTGAGTGTGTTGCCATGGCGACAGGGGCGTTGCCAGCTCTGCGGCAGCTGCTCTGGTTTGCAGGGTGGGCTGGCGGAGGAGCGCGCGTCTCTGGCCAGCCAGCGGCCGCACGGGCACTAAATCCCCACTCCATTGTGGTCAGGTGTGCGTGTGTGTGTGCGCGTGTGTGCGCGTGCGTGCGTGTGTGTGTGTGGGGGGAGGTGCGTCGATTGATATGGCCCTCTGTGTGTCTGTGCAGGGCTGGCAGGTAATAGAGCTGGTGAGGTCTCTGCAGCTCACTGCTTATGCAGCGTATGCCCCCCCCCCTACACACACACACACACACACACACAGTATGCAGATTCCCAGTGCAGGATCAAGCCAGGTGTTCACTGATAAGTGCTGACAGGTCTGTCTCTGTGATTGGTGTACCAATGCGTATAAGCGTGTATGTTTAATGTCCACACATTTGTTGGTGTGTGTGTGTGTGTGTGTGTGTGTGTGTGTGTTACAGCTGGGCTTGGCCCACACCAACCCGGTAAAGGAGCCCGCGCTAGTGACTGCTCTCCAGGCCAAAAACATCCGGCAAATCTCTGCTGGCCGATGCCACAGTGCCGCCTGGACCACACCGTCCACATCAGCCAAAGCCTCTGGTATGGACCGGCTACTGTACATGCACACAGACCAGACGTCAGCTGGCACTGGAGACACTAGCACTTGGCGCACAGCCTCCACAATAGAACACACACACACACACACACACACACACACACACGCGGACAACATACTGCATGGCTCAGGCTAGAAAGTCTGCCAGAGCCCAGATAACAGTACAGAAATGCACACAGATGTTTCACAGAAACCGATAACATTTTAGTGGTACAAGCACCCATATTCACACACACTGCAGTTCACTTGTGCACACAGCCAGGCTACATTTCTCTCCTCGCTTGTGTCCATGACATCTCTGAGCTGGAAGATCACAGCAGACATTTTATCAGTTTTTGTGTCTGTTTTTCCATTGTATTCTAAGTGTGTGTGTGTGTGTGTGTGTTTGCGTGTGTGCGTGCGTGTGTGTGTGCGTGCGTCTGTGCGTGCGTGTGTGTGTGCTGCCTCTGTGTCTCAGCAGGCTCTCCCTCAGTGCAGCTGGGCCTGCCCCTGTCCGTGCCTCCCCAGTACAACGCGCTGAAGGACTGCAGCCCCGAGGTGCTCAACGGCCGGCTCCGCGTGCTCTACCACTTCTCCGACCTCATGTACAAGTCCTGGAGACTGCTCAACCTGGAGCCCCGCAACCAGGTGACCACTCGCCGCCCAGCCCCCTGGCATGTGGCCTTGGCAAACTTGAGCTTGCCCTTCCTCTTCAAGCAGTTGTCATTTATTAGGGTACTTTAGTTTGAAGATGAAGGTATAAGGACATATAAGGTCTCCAAAGTATGTTTGTGGGACTAATTGAGCTGTATTTCTGTAAAGTAAAAGTACAAAAGTGAATGGTATTTAGCAGACAATGTTTTAGTGAGATGAACTCACAGCAGCAGGTTGGGGGACCAAACCCTGGGTTGAGCCATTGTCAGGTGTAATGTTCCTACTGCTCCACCACACCGGCATTTTTCTTCAGAAGTAGTATGGAACAAACCACCTTGCTATTGCTAACATGCATGCATGCACTATTGGGTGCTGGTGTCCTATTCTGGGTGCTGGTGTCCTATTCTCTCCTCCTGACTTGATGTCTAGTCGTAAAGGCTGCAGTGCAGATGTGCTGCTTTGTTGGGGAAGCTCAGGGTTGCTGTAAAGGCTGCAGTGCAGATGTGCTGCTTTGTTGGGGAAGCTCAGGGTTGCTGTAAAGGCTGCAGTGCAGATGTGCTGCTTTGTTGGGGAAGCTCAGGGTTGCTGTAAAGGCTGCAGTGCAGATGTGCTGCTTTGTTGGGGAAGCTCAGGGTTGCTGTAAAGGATGTGGTGCAGATGTGCTGCTTTGTTGGGGAAGCTCAGGGTTGCTGTAAAAGCTGCAGTGCAGATGTGCTGCTTTGTTGGGGAAGCTCAGGGTTGCTGTAAAGGCTGCAGTGCAGATGTGCTGCTTTGTTGGGGAAGCTCAGGGTTGCTGTAAAGGCTGCAGTGCAGATGTGCTGCTTTGTTGGGGAAGCTCAGGGTTGCTGTAAAGGATGTGGTGCAGATGTGCTGCTTTGTTGGGGAAGCTCAGGGTTGCTGTAAAGGCTGCAGTGCAGATGTGCTGCTTTGTTGGGGAAGCTCAGGGTTGCTGTAAAGGATGTGGTGCAGATGTGCTGCTTTGTTGGGGAAGCTCAGGGTTGCTGTAAAGGATGTGCTGCTTTGTGGTGGAGCTCCGAGGCGTTGGTGGCGAGCCAGAGGGTGTAATGGCTGAAGGGAGGAACAGGTGCGGCGCTTGATGAATGCGCCTCGTTTACGGCCCCGGTGCGCATTCTGCTGATGTATAATGGATGTGCGTGTTCATTAGCCGCTCTGTACTCACTGCCAGTCTGCGCCCCCTCCCGTGCCAGGTGCTGGCGTCGCGCTACAGCTCGGGCACGGCCGCCATCGTGCAGGGTCAGCTCCGCGGGCTCCTCTCCCCCAAGGTCAACACGCTGCCCCTGGTCCGCTCCATCGGCCGGACCATGACCCAGGGCAAGACCTACGGGCCGCAGATCACCGTCAAGAGGATATCCACCAGGTACCGTACTAGGCTTGGGAATCGGTTCCAGGTATCGGTTAGGAACGTTCCGATCCATCGGAATCGTACACATTCACATGTTAACGATTCCACTAACGATTCCAATACAAAGCTTTGTTTTAGAAATGTTTACTTTTTTAGACATTTTAAAGCATTCAACTTCTGTATTGATATTGCACACTTGATACTCATTCTCTAAAACCACTTTAAATTAGACATTCAAAGCCAACAACTCTCAAAGCCATCCTATAAGTGTTCAGCTAATGGTACAGGAATCAATATGGGAATCGATAAGGAATCGCAGCGATAAGCAGACTCGACAATGGCATTGATATCGATAATTTCTTAACGATGCCCATCCCTATACCGTTCTGGTACTTCTCTGGGACTAGCGCAGCACCATGAAGAGATTCCAGTCACATTGCCTAAGCATCAGCATCTTAGCATCAGATACTCTTCTCCCATATGGTCCAGTCTGTGTATCAGTGTGTGTGTGTGTGTGTTTGCGTTTGCAGGGGGCGCTCCAGTAAGCCCATCTTTGTCCAGATCGCCAAGCAGGTGGTGGCGCTGAATCCCACCGAGCTGCGGCTGCCCTCGCGCGCTTGGAAGGTCAAGCTGGTGGGCGAGGGAGCGGACGACGCGGGTGGAGTGTTTGATGACACCATCACGGAGATGTGTCAGGTGAGCCATCGAGGCGACGCGCCTTGGCCTTTGGAATTAAAATAGCCCCACATCATCACATACCCTTCACCATACCTAGAGATTGGCATGGGTGTTATTTCAGTTAGCCTATTAGCTCGTTTGATTTGCATTGAGCTCAATGAGCATCAAACCAGCTAATAGGCTAACTGAAATAACACCCATGCCAATCTCTAGGTATGGTGAAGGGTATGTGATGATGTGGGGCTATTTTAATTCCAAAGGCCAAGGCAACTTTATCAGGATGCACAGTATTCTGGATCCATGAAATAACTGGCCTTTAAAAATAAAAATCTGCCTGTCTCTATGGGAATTTAACATGGGGGTGGAAATACTTATGACCCCTGTATTTTAAGGAAGAACATTTATTTATTTATGATACATTATTCATTCACTAAGAAAATTGGTGTCCTTAAAGGTTAGATATTTCCTCATTTTTCACTTAAGGCATTAACCTTATACATTTCCACCCCTATTTTGGAGTTTTTCCTCGAAATTGCACACCGCCTACTTAAAATGGCCCTGTTGCCACATACTTTGACTTACAATCAAGTGCCTGACCTCTTTGGAAAGCTAAGGCCTTGTAGAATTTTTTGGTACCAATAGATTGACTGTGTGATGAACTATCAGAGAGTGGCAAAGGGTAGAATGATAGTTTTTTTTATAGGCGGTTATGCACATCTCTAGAAATGACCACATTCTGCCCTCTTGGTCACTTATTTTCTCTTGAAAACACCACTGAGGCCCACTACCAGGTCTTGTGAATCTGTATGTCAAAGTAGATCCTTATAGGATGAAGTATGACTGTGTGGGACCCATATTTGTGTGGGCATACACATGCGTTTTGCTAAGTGTCCATTTGGAGACTCCAAAAGGACCTTTGGTTACCCAAAACTAAAACTCTTCCTATACAAGAACCCCTTTATGCAGAACCATGATCTTGGTGTCAAATGAAAGGTTACAGTCTGTGTCTCATGATGGAGTGATCCCTGGAGAGCTTTGCAGTGGCTGTGCCATACATTTAGAGATGCATTATCTGACCTGGAACTCTTACTTTTGCTCCAACACCTTTGAGATTTCCATGAAAAAATGACAAACAAGGTAATGCAGCAAACATTTGTATTATAAAATGAAACAAAGGTAAAAATAGTAAATATTATTATCTCCCCCTTCCTCTGCCTCTCCCCCTGCTTCTTGCAGCACCCTTTCCTCTTTGTGTCCCACTGGTCTCAGCCACTGGTCTCAGCCACCGGCTCCTCTTCCTCAGACACAGGATCCTCAGCTCTTGATGTTTTGCTTGGTGGGACCCAGTCTTCATTGCTGTCACTGAAACAATTGTACAGATGGAAGTTAGACTCAGACCCACTAAAGTATATGAAAACCCTTCCCAACAACTTATACAAATTATATAAATGTGTGTACTCAGGTCACACCTCCCCTGCACTCTTTTTTACACAAACACACACACACTGCATTCTCACCTAACTCCCCTCCCCCAGATACCAGAACTATTCACACCTCCCCCTGCACTCTCTTTTACACACACACACACACACACACTGCATTCTCACCTAACACCTAAAAACTATGCACTAAACATTACAAAAGCAAACGAAACTGTATCTGTAACTGTATATGGATATAAGTAGTATACTCACAGCTCGAAATCAGGGTCCTTCCCAGCTAAAAAGTTGTGCTCCTCCTCGGAGTCGCATTCGGAGAAACTACTTTCGGCTCCTCCAGATCATCGATGTCCTCCGGTTCAACATGTTTCGTTTTTGCTTGTCTTTTTGGCATGTTTTTACAAACAAAAACCTTCAAAAACTGCCTCTTGCTTGTTCAGTAAAACACTTCCAAAACACTGCTTCGGTGACTATGTTTACGCATCTGTTTTACGCATTGAATTTAGCCGACAAGGAAGTAGAATGTGACGATGTGTCACATGTCTAAAGAAAGCTCTCCTCATTGGCTACACAGACATCTAGGTCCCATCTCATTGGCTCAATCAGACGCAGCGCTATTGCCATTCAAAGACTGGTTGTCAGATTCATCGCTTACGTGACTCATTGGCTTTGATGGCATCTATCTCGACTCTCATTGGTCCTACAGACATGTAATTGGTATCGATGGAATCAGAAGAGCCTCGTGAACACGCAGAGTACCGTGAATCCAGCGACAATAATGGAAGTAGAACCGAAATATATGGATTTCCGCGAAAAATAAGTTTTTACTTCGCTTCTTTTCGTATGCATCTGTTTTGTTTGTACTGGCGTGTACAACTACTCAATATATTGGCAATAAAACAATGTAGATATTTTACATCTATGGATTCTTACGAAAATTTCAAGACCAAGCATGCTGGGCTAACTTATTGGTACGGCCATACAGACAAGTGACAAAGTATGAACGCAGCAACTTTGGGGGGTGGTGGAGGGGGGTATTCTGATATGTTATATATCGGGATAAACTTATATTTTACACACAAAATATATGTTAATTCATGGAAAGCTTTACATATATCGATTCTTGAGATTCTCAGCTTTAAAATGGTATATAGCATGACTATGGTAGTTCATGATAAGGTGCAAAAAAATGCATGGGGGTTGTTGGGGGGAGGTGGGGGGCACTGTATTTGTCCCGAATTCGGGTCACTATTAATGTACTGGGTTAAGATCAATTTCCAAAAGATGATTTTATATTCCTCTTTTCAGTCAACTTTAGCATGGGTGCCAATACTTTTGGCCAGCACTGTATGTCTGTCTTCTCTGAATCGGTCATGTGTCATGTTTGCTCATGTGCATTTCTGTCTCTCTCTGCAGGAGCTGCAGTCTGGTGTTGTGGACCTGCTGATCCACACGCCCAACAGCTCCACTGACATGGGAAGTAACACGGACAGGTGCGTGTTCGTCTCAGACGGCCACCATTTCTGCATCACCTGCTTGCTTACCAGATTTCTTGCCTTAATCGGCTTCAAAACTGTAGATACTTTGATATGGGTGATTTCAGTGTATTTCTATGGTGCATTGATGGTGAAATGTGAACTGGGGAAAAATAAGTTGGCGATTTGTACCCCGCTCGCTGATTGGTTGGTTCTTGCAGGTTTTTGCTGAACCCGGCCGCCGTGTCCGAGGACCACCTGGTGCAGTTCCGTTTCCTGGGCATCCTGATGGCGGTGGCCATCCGCACCAAGAAACCGCTGGACCTGCACCTGGCGCCGTGGGTGTGGAAGCAGCTGTGCTCCATCCCGCTGGGCGGCGGCGACCTGGAGGAGGTGGACCTGCTGACCTACCGCTCGCTGCAGGGCATCCTCCACCTGGACAACAGTGGCATCACTGAGGAGAACTTCACAGTGGTGAGGAGCAAAGCGGGCCCAGGGACGTGGCGCTGGTCTGCGCTGGTCTGCACTGGACCTGGTCCAGATGGGCTCAGGAGTGATCTGTCGCAGTGCCAGAGGGTTGGGAAATGAGAAGCTGACCACGTGGTGGGACAGTATAGAGTTCTCCCCAGAATGCAGTCCATATGCAGCATGGTGTGTAATAAGCAGTGATGGACCTTACAATGCTCTGTTGTCTTGTCTCCTTGTGTCCAGATGATCCCGCTGGACTCGTTCGTGGCCCACAGTGCTGATGGCAAGCTTGTGCCAGTGGTCCCTGGCGGCCACAACATCCCCCTGACCTTCTCCAACCGGACCGATTACGTGGAGCGGGCACTGGAGTATCGCCTGCATGAGATGGACCGACAGGTAGCTCCCCTACAACCCACCTCAGCGCTGGGCATGTGACTATCTACAGCCAGGGCCACAGCCTGTTGACATCAGTGGGCACTACGGTGGCCTGAGAGGGCCAGTGTTCAGAGCCGGAGCGTAGATCAATAGTGTGGGCGCTGGTGCAAAGCTGTCCTTGTGAACTGCCAGACTGTGCTCTCAGATCTATGTCTACCTCTGGCCTGTCACTGAACTAATGGTCCGTAGCGCATGTTGTAATTGCTGTGCAGTGGAGTTTTCGCTGACTGTGTTTGTGTGTGTGTGTGTGTGTGTGTGTGTGTGTGTGTGTGTGTGCTTGTGCATGTCTATGTGTGCGTGTGCGTGTGCGTGTGTGTGTGTGTGTGTGCTTGTGCATGTCTATGTGTGTGTGCGTGTGTGTGTGTGTCTCTGTGTGTGTGCGTGTGTGTCTTTGCATCTGTGTGTGTGTGTGTAGGTGGCGGCGGTGCGTGAGGGCATGTCCTCCATCATCCCCGTGCCCTTGCTCTCCCTGCTGACGGCGCGGCAGTTGGAGCAGCTGGTCTGCGGCCTGCCCGAGGTCTCCGTGGAGATGCTCAAGAAGGTGGTCCGCTACCGGGACATCACCGACAGCCACCAGCTCATTGGCTGGCTGTGGCAGAGCCTGGAGGAGTTCACCAATGAGGAGCGCGTGCTTTTCCTGCGCTTCGTGTCCGGCCGCTCCCGGCTGCCCTCCAACCCCGCCGACATCACACAGAAGTTCCAGATCATCAAAGTGGACCGGGTAAGCCTGAGGGGACTGACCAGTGCTTTTTAGTTTTTAGAATTTAGAGGTTTTCTAGCAAGCTATCAAAGCAACGCGGCATGCCTGCTCCTGCTAGTGTCCTGTGTTTGACTCTACTCTGAGGGGTCATTATTTTTCTCCTCCTCCTCACCTTTCTCTTCCTCCTCTGTCCCCTCCTGTAGCCCGTGAACGGCCTGCCCACGGCCCAGACCTGCTTCTTCCAGCTGCGTCTGCCGCCGTACACGAGCCAGTCGGTGCTGGCCGAGCGCCTGCGTTACTCCATCCACAACTGCCCCTCCATCGACATGGACAACTACATGCTGTCGCGCAACACCGACGCGGCCGAGGGCTCGGATACTGAGTACTAAAGCGGGCGTGAGCCGCCTCTGATTTGTTGAAAGCACAAGCCTTTGTCCCTGGTGTCTGTTCTTCTCCTCCGCCTCCGCCTCGTCTCTTCCTCCTCTCACGCGGGCGCTTGTGCAATAGAAGACCGCAGCTCGCTCGGCTGCTGCCCGGTGCAGTGGGCAGACCCCGGCACTGCAGCACCATAGAGCGTCCGCCCCTCGCTGATGTGAAGGGGTCCTGTCCGTTCATAAATCACCCCCCCTCCCTTTTGGTTTTTGCATGGCATTTCTGGTTGACTGTTACAAAGACAAAACATCTTGTTTTTTTTTTTTTTGCCCTTTTAATTTTCCCTTTGTAGGTTTGTTTTGGGTACGGATTGTGCTCCCGCCGGACACTCTCGTGGAGGACATCCCTCTGAACACGTAGCCTTCATTGGCTTGCAAAGATACGTACTGTAATGACCATATCCCTCTCTGTGCCTGTGTGAAACGTTGCAGAGTGGCACTCCTAGGTCAGCCTTAGCTCATAGGAATGCTCTTGACCTGGGCCAAGCGTGGGATGGCGGCGTTGCTCTCACTTGTTCTCCTTACTGCTCCCAAGCTCGTGGAGCTGTTTTGTTGTGTCGTCGAGGTGTGGACTGGGCTAATGATCCGCTCATGACCTTTTGGCCTCCCCAAGCTTTTAAAGTGAGAATGACCCAAAGAGGACGAGGGCCAGCCGAGCGGGGGGGGGGGGGGTTGGGATGGGGGGGACGGATGGAACTTTGGTGTTCAGTCTCACAACCATATGATGTTGCTCCATAAGAAAAAATATCAAAACATGTATTTAGGATGAATGTATACTCGTGAATGCCATGCACATATGCACTCAGATCAGTTTTCTTTTTTAATTTGCCAAAAAAAAAAGAAAAATCTGTACTACTGTAATTTATTGCATTTAGATGATGGATTTGAGTTATTTGCAGCTATGAAATGGTGTGGTGTTGCAGACCATTTTTTTATTTTGGTTTTCCCTGCCAATATGAACGAGGGGGGGTTTTTAGTTAAAAAAAAAAAAAGAGCTCTTTCATGGCAGTGCTGTGCTTGAAAGAGTCCGAATGGCTTCTCCTGAGCTGTGGGACTTTGTGTGTTGCGGTCACCCACACTTTCCGTTCCGTGCTGCCCATGATCCTCCAGAGCCCAAAGGAAGCGAGGAACTGTGTAGTGGACACGTCCATGACTACTGTGTGCTGTGAATTACAGTATTGGCTAACTTATTCCTCTTTCCTTTGTCTTTTTTTATTTCGAAGAGAGGTTTTCTACGAGAGGGGGCTTTTTTGACTCAAGGGAAGTGTGTTTGGTGGTCAGTCCCATTATGGTCATTGAAGTGGCATGGTTGTTGTGGTGTTTGCACTTTAGACTTGTATGCATTGTGCTTGAGCAAAAAAAAAAAAAAAAGATAATAACTATAATAATGAAAACCTTTAAAAAGGAGATTCTTCAATTCAAAAGAGAGAGACATAAAACCTTATGGTGCTCCTTACATCACTTGAATTTCCTTCATGTAAATTGGCCTAATCTCGTCCACATCTGAGATCTGCATAGAGCTCCATCATCACTGCTGCCCCCTGCTGCTCATCGGAGGTCTTGAATCATAGCGTTTGGGTTTTATGAGAAAGGGGGAAGATTCATGTCCAGTTCAAATGTGAGGAGCAGCATAAGCAGTACGATCTGTCATGTTGGTTTCAGCTGAAGTCCAATGTAAATTAAATCTTGTGTTGAAATTTCAAGCGTGTTTATTCTTACTATTTGGTAGTTCATTTTGATAGATGATCTGTGCCAGTCAACTAGAACTACATTCTACTTGAAATGATAACCATCCTTTTGCCAGCAATTTCAGTTAAGTATGACCTGGTCTCACTATCTTAACTAACTTGTTTATATATAACACTATAGGGTCCTACAAAGAAATATGTAAGTGGATGAATAAGCACCGCCATACCCATCCAGGTTTCAGAGGAGTCAGTGTAAACTGATGGAAAGGTTTTGATCTTTTCACTCCCAATTATCTTGGGATGCTTTTGGGATTGGGTCCTGTTCTGATGTTACCCCACACCGTGAACATTTGATAGGATAACAGGAAGGCTGGGAGAGCTAAGCTTCCCTCTGAGAGCTGGCCGGGATAAAAATAAGCTTGTTTACTCGCCGAAACCTTTTGCCCGTTTCTTATTCACCTGGAGGAATTGGGTGTCTGAGTAAAGTTCCACTCTCCTCTCCTCTGCAGGGCTGGCCTTGTGGCTCTCCCTTTCCACTCCTAGGCAATCCCCTTGGACCGAGGAGTGTGTGTGTGTGTCCTACACACACACACTCCTCGGTCATAACCTACACACACCCAGTAGCCTAGTCCACTGCTGATGATCTCAACTGTTGTTACATCCTAGAGGATGCCTAAGACAGGATTTTTAGAGAAAGATTTCATAGGTATCAATTTGAAGATTTAAGCATAGGCTGTTGTGTTTAAACAGACACAAACTGAGGTACGTTGACCATGACAAAAGTACAGTGCCAGTGCATTTGGCAGCTCCAATCTGACTGGCACAGTGGATCAAATGAGCTTTAACTTCCAGGTTCTCTCTTAAGATGCTATCACTTTGATGGATGGGCCTGCCACTGGCCCAGTGAGCACAGGAGAAACTGATGGTGATCATCAGGATCCTTGAGTTTCTTCCTTTTGAATTAAGGGAAGGGGCAGGCTGGGTCCTCCATTCTTGGCTTGAGAGGAATTAAGGGGAAAGTGGGATCAGAAAATCTATATTGGATATGTGTGAGTGTTATGATTGAAAGCTGAAATTAGTTTGTTTTCTACAAGTCATTCCCTGCCCTTAGGGAAGGCAAGTATTTTTTTTTTTTCAGTATTCGCTGTAGAGAAGCCAGGAGACACAATGCCAGCAATATATCAGTGAAACAAATTGTTCCACACCATTCTCTTCCAGCCAGATTTAGCTTTGACCTTAATTTGTCCAAATCGGAGGTTGACAATAGGCTTGTTTTTAAGCTGAATTGGCTCAAGCTAGACGCATTTCTCATTACTTTATTCCACAGAAGTAATGTGTAGCCTGACCTTATTACCCATCTGTTTTTGGTCTCGGTGTACCTGGCGCCCGGTGTGGAATTCATGGCCCAGTCAGCAGCCCCGCAGCTGGGGCGGTCCGCTCAGCTCCGCACGGCGTCGACTCATCACGCCTCGGTCCAGAGCGGAATACGCACGGCAAAGCCATCTATCACCGTAATTACACACGCCATTAGAGAGACCAGTAAAAACGTCACAGCTCAACAATTGTCCAGGTGAGTGGAATTACGCTCTTCCTGCAAATCAAATGGAAAAGGAAATATCCCCAGTAGGCTGAAGAGCAATGTGGGAAGGTGAGAAATGAATGCGGAACGTTGCTAAATCAACGGGGTGAGGTCAAGGGAAAATAACTTTGCTCCCAGTCATTCTCATGCAGTGGGGGATGTGCCATTTTAATGGTCCTTTTTTAGGGGACACCAAGCTACTGACTCTGCTCACAACACTGATAGTAGCCTAGCATGCTGCTGAATGACAGAACACTAATGTGTGCACAGCTCACAGAAACATTTGAGCCTACACTGTTTGAATCCAAATCAGTTGTTAACTAGGCCTGTAATGAAAATAAGAAGTGAAAGATCTAGAACATGAATGGTATCAAAGGCTTAACAAAAACAGACACATGATTGTAGTTATATTTACCACACACATACACAATTGCACCCTTGGTAATTGTAGTTTTTTAAGGCTCAAGGAATGCTGCAGGTTGTGGATGATGAAATTCATGGTAACTTCCTAGCATGGCAAGACTGCATATATTTTATCAACTGCATTGCCATGTCTATATTTTGATAATTTATAAATAAGTAAATTGATGTTTATTTCAATGTTTACATTCTAGTGTTATTTCCTTAGCGTGTGTTTTTCATTTTTATAGTTGCAAACAAGCCTTACAGTAATAGCATTCCATTAGCAGAACAGCTATTAAAACATGCCAGTATTCTACACTGGCATGTGCTGCTATGTAAAAACAGGTAAGCTGAGCAATGTGTGAAGAGGTTGCTATTTTCCTTGTCTGAATGGGCTAGAATAATTAGGACGGTTAAATCCATCCAAGTCAAAAGTAAAGCTCAGATCTTAGTTAAAAAAAATCTAGTGTCATGATAAATGCATAGACTGGATATTGAATTCTGTTTTTCTTTGTTAATGAGGCATGAACACAAAGCTTCTGGTGCTGTGTGTGTGTGTGTGTGTGTGTGTGTGGGCAGGGTGGGGGCAGGGCCTGGGGGCTGTCCAGGTAGCTGACCTGAGATGACAAAGGACCCACACACACACACACACACACACACACACACACACCTGCATAGACACATGCCCTGACACATGTGGATATGTAATGTGATGTGATGAATTTAATATTTTATGTCTTTCATCTGAATTATAGACAGGGTCAATGTTCCAAAATACAGATGCCACACATTCAATTTATAGCTGATGTATTTATAAAGTCCAAATGATTTTCATATAATATTTTGTTCCATCTGTCAATGACAAGTATGTATATCAAAAAAAGATCAGCGTGAAATTCTATGTCACCTTTGCACTGACGTTCGCCCACCCTCTTACTCATCCTCTACACACACACACACACACACACACACACACACTCCAAACACATACACGCAAAGCCATAACCCTCAGGCTCTCACACATCCAGCAGCGTGCAAGAATATAGATGAGTGTCACGAAGGCAAGGGAAAGGAGATCCTGTCTGATGCTTGATTGAGTGTGACATGGTGTCCCCTTTGCTTTGATTTGGAAACTCACAACTCATCAATAATGAGAGCTGAGATGGCCACACAGCATCAACAATTCACAGCGCTGTACACCTCCTAGCCACCAGGGGATAGTGTTGCCACTGCGCTCAGTCACTCCTGCTGCAGCATGCTTCAGAATGCCCTCTTCCACACACACAAGGTTACAGACAGAGTTTGCCTCATTCTCCGAGTTTCCATCGTGGGGTTTAAATCATGATCTGCATCCCGTAGCACAGCTTTACAAAGCGCTGATCCTTGTTTCTCCAAATCCTGCTTGAATCGGTGTCCTCATGCACCCTCTCAACGACAGACCGATCAGACCGTCTGCTCTCCTCCATCAGCCTGACACAGGGTAGCAGAGGGAATTACTTGGCCAACTCTGAGCCCTGTGCTCCTCACCCCACCCACTGGGTTAATTATACAGGTGAGTGACAGGCTCACTGCCCCCCCCCCCCCCCCCCCCCCACTGTCAGGCTGCTTGATGTTGACAAATGGCCTTGAGGGGAGAGTTAGTGCTGCCTCTTGAGGAGAGTGAGTCTGCCCAGGGATCAGAGCGCCTCATCAGCTCACTGCTGAATATCAGAGAGGGATACAAGTGGACAGAGGGTGTGTGTGTGGGGGGGGGGGTCAGCAAGAAACATTGGCATGACTTTCAGGGGAGGGGGGGGGGGGTGGTATGGGCGGTGCACAATACAGTGCACACATCACAAGAAACAGATCATGCACATTGCAAGTGAAAGTACATATGTCGTAGCCTTGTGAGACCATCCTGATCTTGTGAGCTTCAGTTTTCCACTCGCAGATCAGTCTGGCATCTTTCCGAACGGCCAATCAGCGTTGGTTTTGAGGCGGGTTTAGGTGTGACGCAACAAACAACATGGCGGCATCCACAGATGAGATGAGCGTAGCTATCGCGCAAGTTTTATTTGAATTAGAAAGTATTCCTGGGGAAGCTGTGAAGCTATGAGTCTCAGCCATGCAGCTGGGAGGAATGAATGACACAGACATCATCCACGGCCGATTCCAGTCGGTGTTCGGTAGCCTTGAATCTTGGTTCTGAATCTTCCAAAAGTTCTCCAATGGAAAGTTCCCAGATGGACATGCAGAGCAAATGCAAAACATCCATCTGGCGGAGTCAGGTTACATATGTGGTGGACCTAAACCAGACAAGTTTCTCTACATCTTTATCCAGCACCCATTCTGTGCTCTTCATTAGCCTGGCTAGCGCCACCACTTCTCAATGAGACGTGGTCTGGGAACCAAACGTTCATTTTCTCGTATTAGAAAAAAATGCCCAGATCCGTTTATTGGGTGCCACGGATGTCTATCAAATGCATCTGTGCATAGCTCATCATCGTCTTGCTTTCCCACCTGTTCTGTGATTGGTTCCCTATCTCAGGCGAAAATTTGCTTCATGGTCTCCAGGCTGCCTTAGCAGCGTGAATCAAATCGCACGCAAGGCAGCATGGGAACACCCAGGCTAGCACTTCATCTCAATTCTGATCAAATTCATGCTTTATCAATTTTTCAAGTATTTCAGTGTCCTGCCTTTGGATGTGAATAAAACACTTTCTCTAAACAGTCAAATTATGTTTATTTGCACAAAAATATGCTTGCTTCATTTCAACTGAAGGCATCATATCTAACCCTATCAAGTGAGTTACTAGAATAGGGTAACTGGACAGCATATAAACAGTGTATCATTTTGTTTGTTTCGGATACTCTGAGCAATACATCGGTCTGCCAATATCCACAACAAAAAAAATTTCAAAAATATTAGCATTGACACATGGACAATATACAATACAGATTCTCTGGACACAACTGCGGAATATGTCATGTCTAAAACTAGAGAAACATAATAAAGTGCATTGGTCAAGAAATGAGAATAGTTGCTCTCCTCTTCAAACAATCGTCTTTTGATTATTTGTGAGTATAACTTGACTGTATGACTTTTTTCTTTTCTTTTTTTTATGAATTTTCTTTTCCTTCAACTTCTTATCGTTTCTTATGCTTCTTTCACCAGAGAAGAAAAGCACAAACGCTGAATGGACATTGATTTCCTTTCCACCCCCTCCCTCATCAAGCGGTCCTCTGATGCGTGCCCTGTCTTGTGCCCTGTGTCTCCTCGTTAATGATCTCTCGCACCCCGTGCCGTTAGGGGTCCCCAAGAGGACTATTGCACACCTAGTTTATGCCATCTGCTGAAGACTGGTAGGCAAAGGGGGATCGAGTCTCCTTGTGTACATTATTAAAGGCTTCGCAAAAAGGGCATGGTGAAGTCAGAAAAGTTATTTAGTCAGGCACCAGGAAGGATGTTTTACTTATCACTTTTAAATTGCTCTATGGCAATTCCTCTTATAAAAGACCTAAGCCAAGCCCTCAAGGACCTTCATGCTCTTGCTGGCTTGAAGATGAAAAGAGATTTAACTGACACAGTATAGGGACAGCCTGAAACTGAATAGTCAGTGAATAACAAAGAGTATCTAGTTGTTCCAGTTGCTCTGTGGATGGTGTTGTTTGGGCTCTGCTGCTGGTGCTGTGTGGATGGTGTTATAGATAGATAGATAGATAGATAGATAGATACTTTATTGATCCCCAAGGGGAAATTCAAGGGTCTCAGTAGCATACAGACATCACACACAGCATGCACTTACAGCAGAAATGGTAAACATAAGTATAAGTATAAACATATAACTAAACTCCACTGTACAATAAAGACAGTAGAAGATAAGAAAACTAACAAAACTAAATACTAAATACACTATATAAATTAAATGTAAAAAGTCCAATGTGCTTGAGGGTGATCAAGCATAAGACGCTTAAGACGCTTGTAGTGACAGCACCGGGACTGGTAAGGTGCTCAAGAGAGTGAGTGTCATGGTGAAGGTGCAAAAAGTAGTCTAACCATAGTCCTTTAGTTATGTGTGCATGGCAAGGTGCTCAAGAGAGTGAGTGTCATGGTGAAGGTGCAAAAAGTAGTCCAACAGTGCAAGAATAAGGTCTGGAGACCAGCATAAACTAGATGTACCGCAGAGCGGTACAAAATATGACCGCCGCCCAGTCCAGCACATTTTTTCAACAAAAATAAATCACGCTGAAAAGCCTATATGATTCTAACTGTCTCACTAAATTGCATTATCCACTCTCAATTCTCACTGGTATCTGTTAGACAACAAGTACCAAAACATGATTAGTTCATAGATTTCACATGTAAAATTCATTTTATACAACCCCACCCCCATCTTGCCTGTTCATAATTCTGAGAAATTCTTGAAATGTGTGCATGCACACGTTTATGTTTATGTGTGTGTGTGTGTGTGTGTGCGTGCTTGTGTGTTTGTCTGCGTATGTGTGTTTGTGCATGCATGCGTACATATGTCTACTGTGTGAGTATGTGTCATACGTATGATTACTGTGAATGTATGTGTGTGCGTGTGTATCTGTTTATGCACATGTGTGCACATGGAATGGGTTAACATGACCCCTGGAGGCAAACATACAGAAAAAATTGGTCATCCTAGGCCCTACGGTTCTCAAGATATTCACAGAAAACGGTGTCTGCCCTACCCTCCTTTCGGGGGGTCCAGTCCAGCGGGGGGGCTACAGATCAAAGCGAAAAACGATGGTTCCATGCTATCCGTGTGGGGTTACATGCCCACCAAGTTTCGTGTACCCCGGTCTTTCAGTGTCCCAGGAATCCTTGTTGGTGTACGGTCACTAAATGTACACATAAATCATTTTATTGTAAGGCCCCCCATGAACGAAAGTTCACAAAACTTGGCATGCATTCGGAAGGTGTCATAATGATCCTACACTTTCAATTTTGTGCAGTTTTGACCATGTCAGCCAGAGATATTGTGATGAAAACACCTAATTTTTTGCTTTTTTGTGTTTAACTAGGTGGCGCTATACATGAAATGAGTGGTTATGGAATGGGTTGACATGGCCCCTTGAGATCAACATACAAAAAAAAAAGGTCCTCCTAAACCCTACGGTTCTCGAGATATTCACAGAAAACTGTGTCTGCCCTACCCTCCTTTCGGGGGGTCCAGTCCAGCGGGGGGGCTACAGATCAAAGCGAAAAACGATGGTTCCATGCTATCCATGTGGGGTTACATGCCCACCAAGTTTCGTGTACCCCGGTCTTTCAGTGTCCCGGGAATCCTTGACAGAAATTTGGACATGCGAAAAAGAAAAAAAAAAAAGAAAAAATCTGACTAAACCTATATGACTGCCGCTTCGCTGCGCGGCGGTCATAATAATATGGACAAATAGGAGAGTAAAGTATAATGTAGACAAGGTAATATAAAACACTATGTCAGTGCAAGAACAGGTTGAGGTAATAGGGTTATAGCCATTCATTCATTCAGTATTGTAGCAGAAGCCTGACCGCAGCCATTGATCATGTGTGCTAATATAGCATGAAAAACAGTGTAGCAGTAAAACAGTAGTGAAAACATTAGGCTGTGGACATTAGTAAAACAGTAGTAAAGCAGTAGTGGGCAGTCAGTACTCAAACATGGTTAGTTCAATGGCCCTGGGGACAAATTACTTCCTCAGCCTTTCAGTTGTGCATGTCAGTGAGCGAAGTCTCCAGCTGATCAAGCTCTTTTGCTTTTTAATAGTGCTGTAGAGTGGATGACATTCATTGTCCAAGATGTTGATCAGTTTGTTCAGAGTCCTTTTGTCAGATATTGAAGTGATGCACTCCAGTTCAGCTCCCACTACAGAGCCAGCCTTCCTTACCAGCCTGTCAAGTCGCCCAGCATCCTTCTTCTTTGTGCTTCCTCCCCAGCATACCACTGCATAGAAGAGGACGCTGGCCACAACAGACTGGTAGAACATCCTGAGGAGCTTGCTGCACACACTGAAGGACCGCAGCCTCTACAGGAAGTACAGCCTCCTCCTTTCTTGTAGAGTGCATCAGTGTTGGCTGACCAGTACAGTTTATTGTCCAGGTGGAGACCCAGATACTTGTAGGTGCTTACCACCTCCACATTGACCCCATCAATGGAGACTGGTAGCAGAGCGGGCTTAGACCTGCGGAAATCCACCACCATCTCCTTGGTCTTTGAAGTGTTGAGTTGAAGGTGATTGAGTTTGCACCAATGCACAAAGTCCTCCACCAGGCTCCTGTACTCCTCCTCTTGCTCGTCCCTGATACACCCCACAATTGCAGTATCGTCAGAAAACTTCTGCATGTGGCATGACTCGGTGTTGTAGCAGAAGTCAGATGTGTACAGGGTGAACAGGACTGGAGAGAGCACAGTTCCCTGTGGCGCTCCGGTGCTGCTGATCACAGTGTCAGAGAGACAGTTCTTCAGTCTGACGAACTGTCGCTCGGTCAGGTAATCTGTAATCTAGGTTACCAGGTGAGCGTCCACACCCATCTGCAAGAGCTTGTCTCCCAGTCTGAGGGGTTGGATGGTGTTAAAAGCACTTGAGAAATCAAAGAACATGATTCTCACAGCACTTTTCCCCTTGTCTAGGTGAGAATGTGTCCTGTGTAAAAGATAAGTGATGGCATCGTCCACGCCCACTTTCTCCTGGTATGCAAACTGTAACGGGTCTAGTGCATGGCGTACCTGGGGTCTGAGCATACCTAAGACCACCTTATTTGGGCTCTGCTGCTGGTGTTGTGTGGATGGTGTTATTTGGGCTCTGCTGCTGGTGTTGTGTGGATGGTGTTGTTTTATTTGGGCTCTGCTGCTGGTGCTATGTGGATGGTGTTGTTTTATTTGGGGTCTGCTGCTGGTGTTGTGTGGATGGTGTTATTTGGGCTCTGCTGGTGTTGTGTGGATGGTGTTATTTGGGCTCTGCTGCTGGTGTTGTGTGGATGGTGTTATTTGGGCTCTGCTGCTGGTGTTGTGTGTTGGTGTGGAGATCCACATATACGTGTACATGCACCAGGCGAGTGGCACCGCGCTCCGCTCAGCTCAGTCCCCTCCTGCTGGGATGAAAGAAGACCGTCTGGGGGGAGGATGGAGTCTCCCACTGCACGCGCCTGCCTGCGACAAAATCAATAAATATAACCTCGGCGCAATGTCCTTGAGAGAGCCTCTCTCTCTCTCTCTCTGCCTTTCCTTGGCCTCCCTTTCTTTCTTTATTTATTTATTGCTCTTCTCTCCTTCTCTCTCCCTCTTTCTCTCTGGGCCGGTTTCCTCTCTCTCCTGAAGGGGTAAGCTCCTCGCTCCTGCTGTGTACGGGTCTGGGCAGGAGCTGTTCTGGATGGGGAATGCGTCACTACTGCCAGCAGTCCTCCAATCAGCTCCTCCACAGCATTCCATTGGACTGGGTCCCCTGGGGAGGGGGGGGTGTCTCCTGGGCTGTGACAGGCATGGACCCTTTAGTGACCATGATCACTGTGGCGCTGATCGAGAGCTGAATGGAGCTTAGACTGGCTGGCCATGCCTTGGACTGTGCCTTGGCCGTGTGTGTGTGTCGGTGTGCATCGGTGCGTGTGTTTGTGTGTTCTCTTTTGGAAATTGAATACATCAATCGTAGTCAACAGCGACCAGCTCCCTTTCACCTGCCCTGACTGGGCTGACGTATAGCCCTGGCAGATGGCCGAAAGATGGGAATTGATATGGGCGATGCCGGGGATGACTAAGGGGCCTGTTTAAATGTGTGCTCACTCGCAGTACTATCAGCAGGTGAACCGTGAACTCATGGTGACCCATTGTGAATCATGTAAACAGAATACACAAGCGATTCAGACTTGATGTTTTATTGCCGTGGTGTTCTTGTTGTCTGTCTAAGAGCAGCAGGCCAGAAATGAATACAAAGTATCTCACAGACTAACAAGAGATGAAAATGCACAGCTGTTGTACACAGCAGACTAAAGTTTGTTTGCTGTCCCTAACTCCAAAGAACAAGGTAGACTTTTTTTTCATTATTGCATCGATCAATTAATCTGCTCTCATTAAATAAGAGCAAGATCTCACTAACTCCTGTTGGTCAATAATCTCCAAGGGTATTCCAAAAATTGGGTTTTGCTTTGTTAACCCTGAGATGAGGGAAATCCTGGATTCCTCAACTTGGTTCAGTTACCACGGTAACTGACTTTGTGACCTAACCTGTAAAGGTAGAAGTGGGAAAGGACATGAATTTGACTTTGGTGGAGACCGAGGGAAACAGAGGTATGTGACTGCCAGTACAAACACTGGATTTATACTGTTTTTTTCACAATTACTGAGATATACAGTACATGGTGTCTCGTAAGGATCCCATCCATTTAGCACAGCACTTGTAATGACATTTTGAGTCTGTTAAGAGGCACAAATACAGTCTAAATTCTGGCCCCATTGCATAGCTTTGTAGCCGTCTGACTGCACTAGCCACTAGCAGGATAATTTCCCCCTCTTTTCCCTCCCGGCATTGACCTCGAACGTGTTAAAAACGGCCCTTCAACTCAGACTGAACATATCCAACATAAACTGAGCATAATCAACTGATTGAAATAACTGCTTGGCTTTTCTGGTACCAAAAAATCTGTTTCCCCTTGTCATCATTCATCAACTCAGGTTAATCTCAGACTTTGTTAAACTGGCTTTCTGGAATATTCTGATAACAAAGTAAAGTTTAGAAATCATCTTTTGTACTTGTTATAATGGCATTTAATGGGGTAAGTGCCTCTAAAATAGTCAGTTTGACATGATTCCTGATAGATCATTCATTATTGTGAGAGGAAAGTGGCATTTAACGCTTTTTTAACATGCATAAACAGAGTAATGGTTTGTCATTGTTGTGTATGAGCTCATAGATGTGTTGAGTGTTGTGCTTTTATTTATGATTATAGGCTAAGCACTAGCCACATCTGGTGCACTGAGTTAGGGAGAGACCCTGAGAATCTTCCTGTACTCATGTTCATCTTCTCTTTGTGTAAGCAATCGCTCATTCTGTCAAGTGATGGGGACCAGTGCCTGATACTGATGCAGTAGGCTCATCATCATTTATATTAGTTCTGAGGCATTACACAGAATTGGCCTGCAGTGCCTGTAAATTTATGAGACTATTGAAACGGCACGCACCACTACACCATGGCATATTGTTTAGTGGGAAAGCCATTATTAGGGACTGTAATTCCTCGCACTGCCAGTACTTATTTGAATTTCAGGAATGAAAAGGTTTATTGATTTTTCCCCAGTCGCAATTAGGTTAGGATTAGATTCAGAGGGTATCTTTAGTTCTCTCCGGGAACTTTCCAGTTTAGTCTATTTCCCCTTGTCAACCTGTGTTAGCAGCGAGAAAGTGTTGTTCACTCTAACCATGAGAAGCTCTTTGTCAGAGTCAAGCAAAGGAAAAGGACAATAGGTCCAGAATATCCCGTCAGTTGAGTTGTCCATAGCATCAGTCTTGTTCTCCATAACAGAGACTTTTTGGTGTGTTTATGCCTTTAGCGACCAACATCTTTTTAAAACTTAATTTTCTTGAAAGTGGCCTTCTATGATTCCATTTCATTTCGCCGCACCAAACCTTGAGCGTAATGCATAATTAGATCTCTGCCTATAGGCTTTACCTGAATAATGACTCTGGCAGGTGAACCTGACACCTGTATATTAGTTTGGAGTGTTGAATCATTTTTTCTCTCTATTACCCAAATAGCTTTAGTGGCATCAAGCTAATATGGCGCAGTGAGGAAGCAATTTATTTCTCATACAGTACATTTTGCAACATAGTCTGTTAGCATGAATACCAATGATTAACATATATTATCTAGGCTATCGATCTTCAAGTGTTGGCAGGCACAGTGATTTTGAATACCTTATAACTTATTGCAGTCTTGCTGTGCTATACAATGGAACCATGAACTAAAATCATAAAATAAGAGATGCACAAAAACATGCTTTGTTTGAAACACTGAAAATGTCCATGCTGCTGGAATTCCCATGAGCGCAATATTTGGGAGGACACATCCCCATCCTTTACTAAATATTTCCCAATGCCTCCTCCTCATGTTCCTACCGACAATAAAGCAGGAGATGAAGTTGGATGTCTCCAGAGAGGAAGTGAAGACACGGAACAGTACATATGACATCTGTTGGCCAGAGCACCGGAGGGCCCAAGGCCCTGAGCATACGTACGCAGAGCACAGTGAGCCCTCAGCTCCCTCCCCGGCGCAATATCTTGGTGCTCTCTTTTTTGTGTTTGTGGATTTATGTGGTACACATCTTTCTGTGCATGCCTGTGTTATGTGCATTACGTGTCAGTGCATGCATGCGTTAGGGGAGACATATCAGCATGTTTGCGTGCTCACCCGTGTCAGTGCATATTTGCTCTTGTGTGTGGGGGAGAGAAAGAGTAAAGGTTGAGAAGATAAAGAGAGAGAGAGAGAGAGTGTGTGTGTGTGTGTGTGTGTGTGTGTGTAAAGGCATTTGGCACATACTGTTCTTTTGTCCTGCATCATTACTGCATGTAGTGCAGGAGATCAGAGGACATTGTATGGAGATGGTGTCCATGGCCCCGGCTGTCCTCTGTGATGATGATGGAAAGTCGACAATCTCTCCGTTGATCCATCCTCCTCCCCTCCCACAGCATGCAGGCCTGGAAGAGGCCTTTGAATACTGCGATGCATCTCACTGGAGCATTTGTAAACATGAGTCACAGATGAGCCTGCTGTCATATCCACAGCACCAAATACAGGATCTGGACCCAGGAAGTAATGACTTCCTACTCCTCCAAGTTAGTCATCTTACCCAGGGCCTTCAGTTTGGCTTGAGCACAGTGATGCCATGGATCATTTGCCTCATGTCAGGACAGAAATGTTATTGGAACTGTTCCATCATTTGCCATATTCCACAAACTCCTCCTTTGTGCTCACACACAACATTCCTTTAAAACAGCTGCTTATCTGAATACGTTACCTGGTAGTCTCTCACTTTGAGAGAGCTGTAAGCCACAAGTTACTTTTACACAAGCAGACAAGAACCAAATCAGAAAACTCAACAAGCAGGAAAGCAGTCCGCTGTATTGGTTTAGTCACGCCGGTGCACCTTCTATATGTTGATTTGCTGGCTGGCTCAGGCATGATTTGTTTCTGTGCGAGATTGGTTCGGAGTCAACACAATCTTCCTGGAAGTAGAGCTCTGACGTTGGCTGCGTTGTGCTGGCCCGGGTGTCACTCCCTATGGGCTCTCATATGTCTCTCACCAGGCTGGTTCGCTCCAGTGGAAGCTGCCGCTGAGAGGCCTGTTATTGCTTCATACACACTGGTACACAAATCTATGGGCTCTGTGCGCACGCTTGCCACTTCCATCATGTGGACGTTGTGTGTTCACCATGCAGACAGAGAGGAATACAAACGCTGTGTTTGGTTTTATATGCACGAAGCGTTGTTTGCAGTTGTACAATATGCCGCAGATTCACTGTATTTACAATATGCAGCAGATTCACTGTTTTTACAATAAGCAGCAGATTCACTGTATTTACAATATGCAGCAGATTCACTGTATTTACAATATATGCAGCAGATTCACTGTACTCTTCTCCTGTGGACACATATGCAAGAATGTAGGCAAATATTTTAATCATATGTAAAAATGTGTGTCATTATGTGTACAAAAATTAAAAGAACACTCTTTCTATGTAATTCTGGTTCAGTAAAAAGACATTTCCAAGAACTCTGACAGTGAGAACGCATGCTATGATCTGAGGGTAATGTGATGAGAAAATATAAAAGGTCTTTAATATAGAACTGTTGGGCTGCCTCCCTCCCTGCTGCCTGTCCCAGATTATGTAACCCTGACATTCTGCTGGAGTCTGCCCCATAATTTTTTAATGTGTCTTTCAGCAGCTAATCCAAGATGCTACCTGGTAATACTTTAGATAGCACTTAGAATATCAGATTCCCTCCAGATTTATCCTAAAAAGAACAGAGTCAGAAATCTGTTACAAATCCCTGAAAGAGTTTGTGTGTGTGTGTGTGCGTTTGCGTGTGTACGTGTGTGTGCGCTTGCGTGTGTTTTTTTGCTTGTGTGTGTGCGTGTGTGTGTGTGTGTGTGTGTGTGTGTGTGTGTGTGTGTGTGCGTGTGTGTACATATATGTGTGCATGCATGCATGCAAGTGTGTGTGCATGTGCAAGTGTGTGTGTGTGCATGCATCTGTGTATGCGTGTATGAAAGATATGACGCTATTTTTACATGACTCTGGGCTATTAAAATATACAGTAGGAGGTTTCATACAGTTGCCCCCGTGGCAGAGTAAGTGCATTGCTTTGCCCCCACACACTTCAAGATTCAAGACTTTCAAAATTTTATGAAGCGACTTCACAGTGTGTGCAGCATCTGCTGAATGGGCAACTGTATCCACTCCACCATCTGGGTTCTCATTCAGCGCTCCGCAAGATCACCTTTCCTCTCTTTTGAAGATATGACATCGCCTGCCAGTTGGGCACACTATCAGTTACCCTCACTTACACACAACAGACCTGAAATAACCTTTCAACACAGGAGCAGCAGAACACAACACAACCCCAACACAACACAACACCAAATCACAATCCACACCACCAGCCCTCCTCACCTACACAGTTAAGCACAACATTGTTAAGGTCCTTGGACTTTGACTACAATGTAATTTTGCAAACATTAAAGATGCATTCTGGCCTGTTTCACTTCCATCTTGTCAAATATCTACACCTACGGGCTCATTGGCACATTTTTATTCATGGTTTGAACCCCTTGACGTGACTTTTCAATGCAATGGGTGCCCCAGTTGTATATCGTTAAGACCCGCCTGGTCTTTCTTCTTCTGGTGGCAGAGTGCTGTAGGATGTTGAAGGAAGGTTTCTCTGGCCTGTCTTTCTCCTCCATAACTTGCACAGAGAGATACAGTAGGCTTTGCCGTCCAGGTTGTACAGTATCCTGAAATCCTTCCCAGCCCAGGGATCTTCCCTCTGCAACCGTGTTTGACTAAAAAACAACCCCACAGACTATCTGTCCATCTGCCGACACCGGAGTGCTATACTTAGTTGTGAGGCCCAGACATTCGACATTCACGTCCTCCGGTTCCTCAGGGTACTAAGGCATTTACAGAGGGACAGGAGGGATCAGCTGAGGCCTTTGTGGTTGGATAGTTTTCGGTGGTCCGTATAGATTGTCGCCCTGTGTACGTATTGTCGCCCTCTGAACACCTGCCACCTTGACCCTGTGAAGACCTTCTAGGCCACTCTGACCAGATCGATGTTTCTTGGAAATCATCTGTAGAGTGCCTGAATGATTTTTATTTTGAGCCATTCATCAAGAGGCGCTTATGAACGGTCATACAAATGAGCACCTGTGAGCTGCTGATAGAAAGCAGGATTGCTGTGATGCAATTCAGCTTCTCAGTCAGAGGTTCTTCTGGTCTAACGTTTGTCACCAGAGCTTTAACTGTTTTCACCCAGCTGATGAACTGGTACCTAAAGGGCAATGAAATAGGAATTGAAATTTATGACATGACTACATGAAGGTAAAGCTATGAACAAAAGGACTGCTGCTAATGAGATAATCACATACCTGCCAGCACTCACATTTTTACCTGGTTTTCTCCCATATTTTAAGGCCATCTCCTGGCACCTTCCTATTTAATTGTTTCTCCTTGGAAACTTCCATAATGTGCATGACCTACACAAACAAATCCATAAGGATTCTTTCTAATTCCCCTGCCAACACCAGACACTTATATGCACAAGCTATTGAATATGGAGTGGCAATCAAAGCATGAAGTCTATGAGTGGAGCTTACATGCATATGCTGTCAGGTGACTGAATATTAATCGTTTCTAATTGCTTCATTTCAAGGTCTGCACATCTGTTACTGATAGATGCAAATAAATGAGATGCTGGCTTATGCAAGACAAACAGAGAAGTGGTGGCACTGATTTGGGTGTGTGGGGTGAACAAAGGAATCCATAAATTGGATTTGATTAGCAGGACTGGGATCAAGGGTACAGTACAATGTAGATACATGGTGTGCGATCGGGAGGCAAAATATACTGTTGTTTATTTCGTCTAGAATAGTGCTGATGTCTGGGAAATTTGTATGAACAAGAATCCTGCTAAATAGAAAAATACATAAATTTAAAATAAAATAAAATTGCAATATGTCCTTTCCCCTCAAATAAATCAAATGTATTATTATTATTATTATTATTATTATTATTATATTATTATTATGTATTACATAAAAAATGTACATATCTAGGCCTACCTATAGTGCAATAATGATGTTGTTATCAGGAACAGTGAAAACAAGATTGTTTCCAATATCATAATTGATCTAAGATTTTCTGTATTTTTCCCTACATATTCAAGTGCAGAAAAATATAAATAATTGTGAAAAAGCCCAAATGTATGCAAAGTAGATGCACAAAATAAACAGGACTGTTTGGAAACATGTTATTCATGTCATCAGAATTACATAAGCCAGTCTTAAAAACAATTTTGCTGTTTGATAACAAAAACTACATATAAAACTTCTTTGAAATAAATGTAGGCTGTGCTGATGAAATGATGCAACCTTTGTTTAATGAATTATGTCATATTGGTGTTATAAAAAGATTAATAGTCGTATTCTTATTCTGTAACATACAATGTTCAAAGGATATATCTGTGTAACCTTCGCACATGGACATGTTCCATCAGCTTGTCTATATCTCCTGCTTGCATGCTTTTGCGTGTATTACTGGAACATAGATGGAAGCACTAATCTCTGACCAAAATGATTGACCATCAGGGCTTTTATTTCAGCTGAATGGATCTATCTGTCAATGGATTTACATTGCCAACCAACAGATAGCTTGATGGAAAAAAATCTCAAAGCCTTGTTACATCTTAATGTTGCGGGCCGATTGTCTCATACAGTCCATTCTGTCAATCATTTGGTCAGAGAAAACTACATACAGTATTTGAATATGATCATGATTTTATTCTGGAATGTTATAAAGGTACAGTACATGTTATCTGCATTATCATTCAGTTAAATCCATTAGGATTTAATTAATAATCATTCACCCTTGTGTTTTCTTAGATGTCAAAATATACCTCCCACTATGTTTAACAGTATACTGTAGTTGAAATCTTTTTTCAACTTGAAATTTGGTGACCTTTCCTAGTGTGTTCCTATCATTCACCCAAAGATTACTTCTGTTCATATTTATATAAAAGCTATACACCACATGGTACAAATATTATCTTTGGATCATTTTTGACTCGGCAGTTATGAAATAATTAATACAAAAAAAAAACACACAAAATACATGAACATATACAACTAAACCCATAAATTTACTAGATTTACCCCACCACACACACACACACACACACACACACACATTCATACACTATAACCTACAGGCATAATAAATAAATGATCAAATGTGCTACTGACTGAATTCAGACAAACTAACATTTTTTTGCAGGAATGGCAAATGTTCATTGATTTAATCACAGAACAATTTTTTCACAGAATAGGGGAGAAATCCATATTTATATTACATTTATAATGGGTGACAGGTTGTTATTTCAAAATCAATTAAACAGCTTTATTTCGGGGGTTTAGTGAAGGAAGTCGTTTTTGGCCAGAGGACAAGGGAAGTATACAGAAAATGATGACAACCTGAGGGTTTTTTATAAAAAACAAAACAATGGAAACCTTTAAAAGACAGGTAATTTAGCCCCATATTTGTAATCATTTTCACTGGTGAACAGCTTATACCTTAAAGCCATAATCTGAGCTTCAAATCAAATTTCTTTAATCATGCCTGTTTGTGGCAAATACAGTATCGCCATGATGAATGACACGCTACACAGAAACAAATGCAATCATGGATTGTCTGCGTTGTCTGAGCCTGAGATTAGTGTGGACCTGACATTCCATCCCTCTGGCCACTGGAGTCCAGCACGTCAGACGTGAGAGGAGACCCAGGTGACAGGGAGCGACCAGCAGCAGACATCCTGTCCTCGTCCTCGGGAGGCGGCCAAGGCTGTGCCAGGGCTCCAAACATTTGTCCTCACAGCATCCAGATGGGATCATAGCAAAGGCACAGGGACTCTTGTGGTGGAACAATACAAGGTTTTTTTGTCTCATCCACAGAGCTTGTTTGCAGATAATGTGTGAAATATGCTAAGTGTTATTTTAATCAACATGCATAGCACAGCCATGCTGAGCACATTATCCAACAAATCACGCAGATGCAAATAAATCAAGTAGCTCTCATTACCATCATCATTATCTGGCCGGCAGAGGCTTAATCTGTACACCGTTGTGCCCCACATGCAGATGTGCTCCTGCAAGGCCTTTTCGTCTGCTATTCCTTTGCCGCTATACTTATCTGATTGGGCCAACTGAAGATTTCCTCAGGGGGAGAATAACTGTTATGACTGAAGAGAATAGTGTCAGACCTGCAAAATCAATCCAGCTACACACCTCAATATTATTAGAAAAAGTTGCCACCAACTCAGCATAATGGAGAAAACACCTTGCTGAGCAAGCCAAGTTCATGTGCTAAAAATACTGAATGAAATGACTCATTTCCCTGCAGAAAATAGAAAGTGGAGCACAGGAGTGACTGAATACCAGTGTCATCTCACAAGCCTTAGCAACTAATCTCAGAAAAGCCAACAGATTTGGCGTCTTTGTGCTTTTGTTTGTGTTTGAGTCAGTTTCTTTGAAGCAATTTGTATGAGGATGTTATTGCAAAAGTGCAATTTTTTTCCCCGCCGAGTTTTATGTGAAAAAATCATGGTGCACTGCTGTTGTGGGTTCACTGAACTTTCCAAATGCAAAATCTTCACAGTGACAACCAAAGATTTGGAATGGACCTGAGAGATCAGTAAGATTTTATAAGTGGTCTAAACAAGAAATATCTTCTTTTTTTAAATTTAATGTTAAAGACCATATGGTTTTTTAATGGTGGGCTTTTTTGTTTTGTTGAAACTATATACGTCTAGACATCTAAATGGTCATGTCCACTCAAACTGAAACATCAGGGAGCCGTAAAAGTTGGCCAGGTCAATTGTTGATTATCAGGATAGATTGCGATGTCTGCAGGTGACAAATGCGCTGCTTGAGCTCAGGGCTACAGCAAATGAGATTATCAGAGCTTCTCAGGATATACCGAGGGTTTCTGTTCACAGCAGGAGGCTCCTCTGAGTGAAGGACTTGAAGCCGGAGCTTCAGTTGGTTGTAGACTTAAATGTCTGTCAGTTAATGATCAGATACTGAAAAGTATGTTGTAATTAATGAATCTGAACATTGAATCTACACGATAGGGTCTGCAAGTTGAATTTCCAATATAGTATTGAAGGATTGCATTTTGATGAGAACAAAACACATCACTGACAATTAGTGTCTTTGTCTGTTGCAAGTGACATGACTTCTCCCTGTGACTCATCATTAACTAAGATCTATAGTATTGTAGTCTATTTCTCTGATTAAGTACTCAACAACAGTAATACTGTTTTTCAAATCCCAGGCACAGTGGAATAAAAATGCAAACCATGGCATAATTCATTTCATTCGTTTGATAACTGGCAACCATGAGGAATGTTGGTGGAGCACATGGTATAGATCAGCTGAGCGCCAGAGACAAGGCTTTGTGAGGCAACACATTCATCTGGAGGCCCGCTGCTGTCACCAAGGCCATATCTGTGTGCCCAGCAATGTGCAAATATTTGAGCAATGAATCTTCTGCATCTGCTGCATAAATCAGACACACAGCAGAATAAATGCATGGCAACTACCTGCACAGCCGTTTACTGAGTGGGCTGTGGCCTGTGGGGAGAAAGGTCTGGTGGCATAGCTGTGGAGTGTGGAATGTGCCCGGAATAAAGTTCTGCCATGGTGCTGAGGAAACAAACACCGCCACCCCTGATCAATCAGCTACCCCATGGAATAGAGCTTGGCTGAGAACTAATGTTTTAAAGTGCACTGAACAGTACAAATGTCTTCATATGTGCCTTTGTGAGTGCTGGTTTTACCTGACAAACCCTTTACCAGCATCATGCTACAGGGCATTTAGGTCTATATTTTATTGTTTGTAACTGATCTGATTGAATTTGATGGAGAATTACACTCTTTTTACACCATAAATATGGTGTGCAACCATACCCAAAACAACATTTTTCACATGGTAATATTATACATATTTAAAAAGTGGATAAATGGACCCAAGGTTCAAACAAATTGTGTCATTTGACAAATTCCAGATTGACAAGGGAATGGTAGAGCAATGTCTATGCTCAGCTTGCCTTTAAGACCACAACTCATTGTACATTACTACATTTGTAAGGCTTTTGTTTTTAAGTCAGCAAGTTCCATGGCCATGTCACATCCATAACGTTTTATAGGAAAAGTTTATGCTACATAGTGTTGATGCGACAATGTCCATAGTGTCTGTGCAAAGCTGATTTATATCAATGTAAAGTGTGATGACCAAATTGTGCCCCTTTCTTACTTTTAAAACCTTTAATGGTGCGTTATGGATGTGACGTTATGGATGTTACATAATGTGAATTTACAAGACTGGAGACTTTATTATACCTCAAAGCCGATAAAACGTCTGTTCTGGTGGCATGTCAGTTTCAACGCATTTAGGTTGATCAAAACCAGAGGGAGGCCTTGCCTAACCATTAGCAAAACAAACATAATATTAAAATACCTTTCAGTGATTAGCCTAGCCATAGCCTATTTTCAAGTGGCCTAATAACGAAAATCTGAGCGATTATCTTCCCGTAACTGTCATACTGTTGTTGTACAGTAACTGGATTATCGTGTTAGCTGGTGAAGATGGCTGACTTTGCTGCTGGAGTTAGAAAAAAAAAGTTTGAAGAAGGCCAGACGGCCGAAACGTCACTTCAACATTAAAACATGGAGCAGAGTGTGCGGCATTCTCTTTATTTTCTTTAACATTTGCAGCTGGAGTTAACATAGCAACCTCCTTCTGTTGCAGATCTGTTCAGCCTGCCGTTCACATCTGCTTAACACAGTTTAATTTATATTAGATTATATATCAGATATGCCAGCATGGTCCTCTGTAGCTAATACCCACAGAGTAACATGAGTAACAGCAGCAATAAACTAGATGTACCGCATAGCGGTACAAAATATGACCGCCTCTCAGTCCTGCATATTCTCTACGCAAAAATAAATCACGCTTGTAAATTTATTTCCATCTCCTACTCCTGCAACCAGGGATGGATTACTGCACGGGCCCTGGCCCAGGGGCCCAAGGGGTCAGGGGGCCCTGAAGGCCAAGTCTTTGCATGGAATCATTGCCTCAATATCAACAAATCAGGATGTAGGCTATGAATCTGATTGAATTTAGTGTTGGCCATCCCCAAAATGCACCAGAATACAGGAAATCACTAGCCTAGAAATCTAGACGCACCCTAGCCAGGGCTAGTCTAGCAACTCTCCGTTGGCTTGTGAGCTCGAAAAATTAAACTTCTATCAGGCCAATCAAATCGTGTATAGAGTCGTTAGGCGGGCTTAACATAATGATTGATGGCAGAGTTGCAACGGTTTGGCTTGAATTCCCTGCTACTTGAAAACAAATAAGATGGATGTTGCTGTTGGCGAACAGTGTGACACGAGTTAAGCTTTTATTAAGTTGGCAAAAGTTTGAACTAGCCAACTAGCTCCGCTGGTGGGAAACGCATGGGACTCATAGCGCTGTCCTATTGCGTGCAGAAAGAATTTGAAAGACAACCGATTATCCCGCCCCTCGGACTGAGCACTGCGAAATGTGAGTGCCCAGACCCTACATTTTATTGTGGGTCTGGCTCATCAGGCTAGGAAATGGCTAGGTGTTTGTGCGTGTGTGTGTGTGTGTGTGTGTGAGTGCTTGCCTGTCTGTATATGTTTATGTGTGTGTGTGCTTATCATCTGTCTGTATGTGTGCGACTGTGCGTGCGTGCGTGTGTGTGCATGTGTGTGTGTGTGCATGTGCTTGTGTGCACATGCGTGTGCATGTACTTTATGTGTGCAAATCACAAATGAGTGGGTATAGGTTAGGTTGATGCGGGCTCTTGAGACTAACATACCATAAATATTTTTTCATCTTGGGTGCAACGGTTCAAGTAGGGCTAGTTATTTAGGGGAGCTGCCACCAAGTTTCATGTTCCCTGGTGTTTCAGTAACCCGGGAATCGCTGACCAAAATTGATGACGGTAAAAGAAAAAAAATATATATTTTTTATATTTTAAATGACTTGTTGTCCTGATTCTTCCTGTGGATCTTAGTGGACACTGAGGAAGCAATAATTTCATCGCTAGTTTTTCATGATTACTATTTCAATTGTTTCATATCAAAATTCACTACTTAATTATGTGTTTTATGTAGTTTGTCGAGGACTGGTTCAGACACGTCACATCCATAACGTGAAACCGTCACATCCATAACGCCAGTTTTTCCTACATAATGCATTACGAAAATGACGTATAGTTTCAAAAACACACTTTTTGTGTTCATTCAAGTCTCCTTCATGCTACATATATATCATAGTTTCGGCAGTTTCCTTAAAAATTCATAGAGTTTGTAGAAAACATGTAATCTCTCACAAAAGTGTGTCCATTTCATGTCACATCCATAACGCTGATAAAATGCCTTGTATTCTTAGAATTAAATTGATTATATGAAATTTGAGGACAGAGGTTACATTAAAAGTTATGCAAATTAATTCACTGATACTAATTTTGCCCCCACTCTAAGGCATTTTGTTTACCAATATGAGTCCAATTGTCACATCCATAACACTGGAACTGCCCTACAACAAGACTGTTCAAATTATTAGTGCTCCAATTTTAATACATGGGGGAAGTGGCTGTCACCTCAGGATGCTATGATGATCATTAATAGTTGAAATGAAAGCTGATAGTAGCAACCTTAAGTCTTTCACTTTGTTTCACTTCCAATTCAATTACTAAATGTCCAGTAAATGAGTGAATATTCCATAATTTTGTAAAAGTAGGTCCAATTTATGAGTGAATATGTAAGGGAAAATGGACGACACGCCGTTCCACTATACAGAGTTAATACAAGTTTGAGATAGTAAAATGGCCCGACATAAAGAAGATGGATTTCCATCTAGAAAATGCATAGGGCCTAAGTATGCAAAAGTCATTTAAAAAAGTAAAACAAAAGTATGCAAAAGTAGCAACACAGAGATCCTTTGGAGAGAAGCCTGATTATTGTCAAACACATAGTTTAAAGTACTTTACAAGGAAATTACAAAGTGCACAAAAATGGCTAAACTTAAGTTGAGAAAATGGGTACTGCCAGATGTCACAGTGGCTTGCCCTGAAGAGGCTTATATCCCTGTGCACACTCAGAAATAACTTACCACATTAATCTCAATATCCTTATTAAGGGTCTCTAATGTTTCAATATTTTGGCTGGGGTGGCTTATGAGATGGCACTCACCCAATAGATTCAACTGAGTGCCAACACTGTAGCTCAGCATCATTTGTGCCAGTTGAGTTTGGATGTGATGAGCTCCTGAGTACTTGTGCTGTGGAGTGCATTTGATGTGGAGACACTGTGCTCTGCGTTGGGCCGTGCCTCAGTCTCAGAGACCCCTCAGTACGTCCAGCACTTTCAAATCCACCTGCTTTTCCTCTTTGCATCATGCCTGGCCAAGTCTAGTTTTGAAGCGATGCTCTTCGATTGCATATGATTCCTTTATAAAGGACAGCATTTCGTATACCTTTGAGAGGCTGGGGTGCAGGAGTTGTGAGGGCAGAGAAGGACACAGAGCCTTGGGTGACAACTTGCACAAACTCACAGAGCAGATGAAAGGGCAGTGACATTGAGTACAGGACAGGCAAAACAATGTGCTCATTTGCAGCAGAATACTACATGTACATGTCCCGTGGGGTACAATTACCGACAAGGCAAAGGAAGGACAGCACAATGTTTGTCTCTTACTGGTGCGTGGGACTGTTTCTACAACTAGAACAAGAGTCTTCTTTTAAAGATCAAATGAACTCTGAGGAAAAGAACTGGGCAACAGAGAATTACTTTAAATTAATTCATGTTTGCGCTTATGTGAGTTATCAAAACATCTTACAGCTTTGATTTTTGAACTGTGGCATATCCCTACTTATTTACAGTATGTATTAGTATTAGTACTACACATCACTGGATCAGCAGAGCCCTGTGCAAGCCTTGGACATGTGTTTAGTGAAGGAAGGAAGTGCCAAGTACCTCTGCAGCTGTCTAAGGAAGTGTTTTTGGCACACCGATAGCACTTTGATGTCATGAGTTTGAGATATGTTGAGGAATGCATGACACTTATTGCCATTGTCATCGCTCCAGCATTTGTAAGACTGATTGTGATGGTACCTGATCATTTTGCGTAAACTGCAAGTCCTTCACTTTTCATGCTGCTGGAGAAGTGACATAAAAAGAGTCATAAATATGTGGACAGAGCCTGTGGTTATTTCAACAGAAAAACATTTAACAACAAATCACCATAATTCTGAGCGCCTGTTACAAAGTACAGCGTGTCCTGCTGTGACTGCCTGTAAGTGGGTGGTATGATTTGTTACTGCAGTCATGGCAGATGGGTAATCCGATCACATCCTGCACACGATGGAGATTTTTTTGTTGAATACCAGCTGTGACATGCTTTATAAATGAAAATGATATGATCATTAATGTTATTTTATAGACCCAAACAAACTCCATGAGTCCAATGATATTTTTTATAATCTAACTTTGGCAGATTTTGGATTATTTCCTGTTGTGTAATGTGGTTTCCCTGTCAGGTAAAGGCCAGAGGGTATAAATGATTATTAGTTGGGTCAATCACTGTACTGTGCAAAATCACAAAAATCCAACAAGGACATTAAGTATTTCAATATTGTTTCAGTATACTGTTATCAGTCCACCTTTGTGCTGCAATGCTAGTATGACTACCCACTGCTCTTTACTCAGTCAATATGACCTAACATCTGTCTTATAGTAGTAATATAATGCAAATTCATTTTAAACTGCTGTGTCTCAATGGTACTAGACAATTAACTGCCTTTTAAAAGCCTCTGGAATTGAACCTGGAATGTATGAAATGTAAATGTAATAATGAAAAGAGATTGTCATACATTTTGCTAATGAAATAAAAAGCAGTTACTTTGATGTCATAACACATTCTCCACTCCTATTAAAGATGCTGACATTCTAATATATGACTACTGCCTGTGGATTTTTTTCATAGCAAACAAGAAAGAAAAAAAAACACAACGGGAAGGCATTCATTCATTTTTTTGTGAAAGGTTCCCACTTGGCCCTAGAAGGAAAATTCTGAAACGAAACTTAAGCTTTCTCAACATCTATCACTGAGACTATAGGGCTGCTTTGGGATGAAGAATAACATCTCAGACTGAATCAATACTGGCAGAAATGGTGGTGCTAGCCCTCAGGCTATAGTTTATTGTGCTGTTCCCCTCACCGCTCCATGTATATTGCCTTCAGTTGATTCTCATGTGTGTTTTACGCTTTGTTTTGATAAAAAAGGAGTTGTGCATTGTGAACAGCAGAGCAGACAGGGCAACTGCTGTGGCTGTGATGTTTTTGAACTTCACACATTGTGAATTCGACAGGGTTTTCTGCAGGCTCATATTCATGTTCAACAATGGTTGCAAGAAGATAGAATTATGTAAATATTCAAGACATATACCCTAATGGGATTAACTCCCACAAAGGTCTACTCAAATGTCCTGACCATGCATACATGAATGATGTATTGACACATTTTTACATTTCCAGATGTTATGCATGCATGAATAAACACAGTGCTATACAAAGCATAGTTGGAATTATTATTTACATTTACCCTGTAAATAGTATTGGAAGTATGTTTAATAAATTTGGCATGAAGTTCAGATCAATGTATTCGAAGATATTCAAAATTGGTTAGAGAAACAGAATGTGTTCAAGACAAATGTACAACATCTTCTTTATTTTAAATATATATACATTTTGAATACCACTGGAGTCCAGTGGAATTATATGGAATGATGTGGGACAAAACAAATGTGATATGGGGCAATACATTCCATTCAAGGCCGTTCCAGCCCTTTCATGCTTCCCATCTAGGGACATTCATTTGAGGCCAGTGATGCTCCTATTCATAATATGGTATCAAAAACAACTGCATGAAACAAAAAGTACTCGCACTCTCAAGCTTTAACTCTTTAATTTTTAAGAAAGCATGTCACAAGACATTTCGGCTTATGCCATCTTTAGCGTCTTACCGAGGATAGGTACGTTTTGTTTCACCCACTTTTTTACGTTGAGTCGAGTGCACCTACAGTATTTCTTGCCTATCAAAAACACTACATCCATCCACGTCTTGTGTAACATGGCAGGCGATGGAGCCAGAGCTGGTTGAGAAACACATCCTCACCAGAGAGGGTGAAAAAGAGGCTGAGATCTTGAGTTTCATCCCCTTATGCAGAATCAAACCCATCCCATACAGAGCCCCTGTGTAATGGGCTTCTCTGAGCGCCATACAGGGTGTGAGTGCAGTGCACATGACTGCTCTTGTAGCTTAAAGATGATATAATCCTCACAACATCAACAAGGGTGTTATGTAACACACTTCTGTTTTTCTGCATACATGTACATAATGACCATCCTCTCTGACCTTTGCCATAATAACACATTATTATTTTAATCTAACAGTGGAGACAGTGTTATACCCTGAAGAAAGATGCAACTCTTTGGTGACCTAGTTTTGTAAAAAATATGAGTTCCAGTAATGCCCTGTCTTCCCCCTCAAAGATACAAAAGATGTGATAAGCAACACTTTGCAGTGTTGTTGGCTGCTTTTCTAACAAATGACTCAAACTGGGGGGGGGGGGGGGGGGGGGTCTTGATTGTCCATCAGTCTCTAATCAAAAGCATGATTGCTTGTAACAAACTATGGCTACATGATTGCCTGTATAAAACTATGGCTACGGCTGATTGGAATGGCAAATGTTAAGCCCTCAATGAAATGTTTGCAAATGATCCTGGGGTATGTGGAGATAGCCTGCAGTATCTGCAACTCATTTTTGTTCCCACAACCACTTGACAAACACTCAGATGGTCATAAATTCTTGCTCATTCTTCCTCTTGCTGCTGACTTCCATTATCATTGTTGGAGTTATTTTTAGACACTGCAGCTGTAGAGCTAAGTCCTGTTCCACTGGCTTCAGGGCCATACATGACTTCCTCCATACTGGCACAATTCTCCAGATGTGCCTCCAGAAGAGAGCAGTGGTCCAGGCTGTAGCAGAGCTACGCCAGCCCACGTGGTCAACTACAGTATGCAGAGGTCACCATCACCCAACCCCCCCACGCATGGTCTCCAGGTCATCGCAAGCACGACTGGGTTTGCAAACACAAAAACAAACACGCAAAAAAGGTTGCATTTGGCAACGAGCAAATACTTCTCAGTTTCATTTAATTATTCATGAATTTGTTTGTTTGTTCATCTGTCTCCAAAAAATTATGTAAATGCCCGAGTGCATGCATGAAGGCAACAGCCTTCTGTGGTAGCTTCAGGGCCAAATGCTATTTGTTTGTGTATGCAAGTGATATGACAGTTAAACTTAGCTATCCAGCTAAATCTCTTGACTGTGGTGAAAACTGATCCAAACTGTACATAATACAGCTCCAATGTCTTACTCCTCAACTACCTGGTTTTAATGGATATCAAGAGTCAACACTGTCATTTACCACATGACCTCTATGTTCCTCATGTTTTCGAGTCTGTATTCTCCCCCCCCCCCCCCCCCCTGTTATTTATAAAGGTCTCCCGTGGTACAATTAAATCTACCAATAGGAGGGAGTGAGCCAGGCACTTCTGTAAAGGTGTCACAAATATTAACAAAGAAGAAGTGCTTACCACACTTGCAGTTGAATCAGAACTATCATTTATCTCACTTAATCATTGACCCTCCTGTTAACCTTCTCTAAGCAAGGACTTTCATCATTACAAACTGAATTTTAAAAATATATTGGTGAAAGATCAAAAGCCTGTTCGCTTCCAAGTTAATTGGGACCTCATTAGCGTTGAGTCCATTTTAACAAGGGAGAAGGGCAATGTGCTAAAGATGACAGTGTCAGCCAGTATGGATCTACAGATATATGCTGTACTCTGATATGTATATTATCCATACTGTGATCTGCTTAGACCTGCATCTGCACCTTGGAACACAAGTTGCTACAGTGAATTACTCTTTAAACTACTAACCATGTTTTACAACCACCAACATCACCACAACAACAGTTAAATTAATAAATCAATGAACTCTTCTCAACACAATGTGTACGCTCCCAGCTATAGAGTAGATATAGACAATAGACAAAGACTCCGATGCGTTGAGCCATCTGTTTACTGTTCACATTGCAAAGCCCTCCAATCTGCACACTGGCCATGACCCCTGCTGCTTGATTCTATGGTCATTTAAGGCCAAATACATCAGAATTATGATTTGATGGGTTGATAAAAGGAAATGGTAGCTGATTGATTGTCTCTTATTTTGGGTAAACCAATAACATTATGGTCCTTGTCAGGGGTGTAATGGTAAAACAAGAGGTGGGTAAACTATGAATTCTGTGATCATGGTAAGGTAGACTGCGCCATGCGGTATCAGATTTTTTTTAAAAGGCACTCAGAAGAACATGTTTGATGATGGTGTAGGTTATTGTCCAATGTTTAGAACAATACCAGTGGTATTAAATGGTTCCTATGTTGACTGTAAATATTGTGAATGTAGATAATACAGTGTGATTTTTAATTGTTAAAAGTTGCAATTGGTGAATAAACTCTTTTGAGAGGTGGATAAACTCCAATAAGAGGTGGATAAACTCTATTTCTGAAATCTCAGAGGTAGGTAAACTGTTCCTCCACTACATCCCTGCTCCTTGTATTGCTGAAGGGTCTTCTCTTTCCCTGTGCACCCCCCTCCTTTCCTACTGTGCCTAATACTTATGCATGAACTTAACCCTTCTTGACTCCCACTCCCACACATATGCATCATGCTTCTTCTCAGTAGCCTATCTGAGGTACGTGGAGGCTTGTCCAGATGCTGTCTGATAACAAACTCTGTGAGTGTGTATGTCAAAGAAAGGCAAACAGGGAGAGAGTGTGTACATATGGCTGAGTAGTATGACAGATTGATGTGTGTGATTTGGGGTCTGTGTTGTGAAAGGTTGTTGTTTGAGCTGAACATTGTGAACAACCACTCAGGTTCTTCCCTTCTCTTCCATGCTGTTGAAGCAGCGTGTTGATTGGCTGGGACTGGTCATCATAGCCTGGTGCCATACCACTGTGTGTTTGTTTCCCCTACAGAGCCAGAACGTTGATTTGAGTGCAAACCAGTCAGCTTGAAGGCCATGGAGACCATGGGTTCAAATCATGCAGCGCACCTTCAACTTCACATGATGCAAGCCAGATCAGGGGAGCTTCGTGGTCATGGAGGTAGTACGGCTGGAGGACATGGGTAGAGGACATCTGGAGACCACACATGCACACACACCCACAGAGTTATTTTATTTTAGAGCTGGCTTTCCACACGTTACAGTACATTTCCCCTAAGCCCCATACACAGATCAGAGGCATTTGAGCAATACCTGCATCACCCAGGGTCACATCCAGCTCCTTTTTGCTTGGAAAGGGATATGAGATTAAGGGGGAAAAAAATGTTCTCGCACAGGGCACTGGGGAGCTGGTGGCACTAATCTTGATGGACTTATCTGCCGGAACAGACTTCATTATCTGTCCGAGATCACAGAGACTGGCCTGCCAGCATGTACTTTGAAGAAGCTGTTTAAATCAGATGCCTTTAGTGCTGACTCCGCCACCGCAAATGTCAATACATGTAAATAAACTCCCGCTTACAGTAACACCCCAACCTCAGCCTCTAACATTAACGGCTGTGTGTGTGTGTGTGTGTTTGTGTGTGTGTGTGTGTGTGTGTGTGTGTGTGTGTGTGTGTGTGTGTGTGTGTGTGTGTGTGTGTGTGTTTCTCTCTCTCTCTCTTTCTCTGTGTGTGCGCGTGTGTGTTTGCATGAAAGCTGATGCTTATGAGTGAATAAACCACTTCCAAGAATCCTAACCAGGAATTGTCAAGGTCTAGCTTAGGATGTTTTAGAAGGTGTATTCCATTAACTGTCATTACTTAAGAGGCTTTCTTCTGATTATCTCCTCTGGCTGTGCCTTATGGACCATTTGAAGGGACTTACTGGCCTTTTCACCTGAGCATAATTGCCCTTGCATTGCTGATTAACAGTTGTGCTTTTCAAGTTCATGATCAGCCAATATTTTTGTCAAACTGTGCTTTTCAAGTTCAAGTTCAATCTATATTAATGTCACTGACACTGACTCATGACATTAAATTCCATAAACATCCATTGAGCACATAACCTCCAGCTTGCTGTAGCCTACGACGGAAATGTTGGACTCAGACACCCATATACTGCAGATCTCTACTCTCTGGGCACAGTAGGTAGAAGGTGGTTTGGCAAATGCCACCGTTTCTCCTTACCTCACGTTCCTCACACTCCATTGGCTAGAGAGTACTCATGCTCGGAGCACCACATCTACCAACCCTGACTAGGACTGGGATAGAGTGTGGTAATGTCACGCTATTATGATGTGTCTCTAAAAACATTATACTTACCTAAAGTATAATGCAACTCACTCTATGGTTATTCATACAGCCTCTTTATAATGTCTGATATAATCTTCATAGTTCTACACAAATGTTTGCAGCTACAAACATAAAATGTTTTGATATTTGGACAAATACCTACTGTATATAGTGAAAAGTTACTCAATTCATGCCCAAATTGTTTTGACCGTTGTCTAAAAGCCAGATGGCAAACCCACGGCAGCAGGTCTAATGTACCTCACAGCACTGAAAGAGTATGAGAAAAAGTAGCCTCGTTGGTACATCAGACTAATGACAAGGCTTGATTTAGCACTGCAACACTTTTCTACTGTAGCTCCAGCTCATCAGGCAGCAGCCTAGCCTGGCTAGCGCCACCACTTCTCAATGAGACGTGGTCTGGGAACCAAACGTTCATTTTCTCGTATTTGAAAAAAAATGCCCAGATCCGTTTATTGGGTGCCACGGATGTCTATCAAATGCGTCTGTTCATAGCTCATCATCGTCTTGCTTTCCCCCCTGTTCTGTGATTGGTTCCCTATCTCAGGCGAAAATTTGCTCCATGGTCTCCAGGCTGCCTTAGCAGCGTGAATCAAATCGTGCGCAAGGCAGCATGGGAACACCCAGACTAGCAGCAGCCTAGACTGAATAGTGCCTGCAGATAGGTTCTGTCTGTGAAGAGAAGCAGCGCACACTGAGCAGGAATGTGGAAGTGAGGGAGAGGGAGAGGGAAATGTATGTTGAAGGAAGATGGAATCTTTTGTTCATTGGCAATCAGCTTTCGGACAATGAGCCGTCCTAAGCCGCTGCACTTTTTAAAGGGTGAAAAATAAAATCAGGCGTCAGTCTACCTTTTAGAACTGCTACAGAATCACAAATAGAAAGCATGGCATTTCTATTGTGGGTTGACCTTGTGTCTCACAATTGAAGGCAGAAGCAAGAGGTCAATCATCTTCGTTTCCACTTGAGCAAATTGGAGAAAATTAACAACAAAACATGTACGGATCAGTGCTCTCAAGATAAGCCATTTCAAAGTGAGTCTGCCACAGGATGACTCTAAGGGAGATGTCCAGGGGGAAAACTATAGGAGTCAGATTAACAAAGGAGTCATCAGCACTGTTGGTTTAATTGCAATTTATCACATCAGCGCGGCCAAGCATATTATGAGTATAATGTGAATGTGTGATATATTTTTAGCTTATGACACTTGTCATGGACAAGAGTTTCTTTTCAAAGCCTCTTGACCCTTCATTAATTTCTTAGCTAACTTTTTGTTCTACACACTGACAAAGTCATGCAATCTTGCTATTCACCATCTTTGTGTTGACTGCATTTAGAAGGAGATTGAGCAAGCTATCTCTTCAGTTAATAAGGTGAGTGATAGTTAATAAAAAAAATACTATTTTAGGCCCTGGAATGTACTGTAGGTGTCAATTTGTCATAAGTGTTGCATGTAGCATACTTTCACTTTGTTTTTGCCATTTCATTCACATGTATGGGATGAAGTGGTGGTTCTTGGGTTAGTTTTAGTCAAAGAAATTGGACCAGGGGCCTCATTTATAAAAGTGTTGCGTAGAAACCATCCTTCATTTGATCTTTGATCATTTCTGAAATGATCGTACGTGTGATTCAGAGAAAACGAACGTACGCACAAAAAAACGTGCATACGCCACCCTTCCAGATGTGCCCATTATAAATCACAAATGAACATCAACTTGTGCGCAGCCGGATGGTTTTAGGTCTCCGCCTTGTAAACACCCCCTCATTAATATCATTAGCATATGTTTTAATGAAATCAATTGCCTAAAAGCGGTAGCCTATGTAAAATTATATATTGAAAACATTGTATAGGCGGATTATGAATTTTTGAGCCCCTGTATTAAGGGCCCCCCACTAATTGTCGTATATATGCTAAATTTTTTATTTGTTTGATCTGATTTCCTGTATTCTGGTGCATTTTGGGGATTGCCAATACTAAATTCAATCAGATTCATAGCCTACATCCTGATTTGTTGATATTGAGGCAATGATTCCATGCAAAGGCTTGGGCTTCAGGGCCCCCTGACCCCTTGGGCCCCTGGGCTTGGGCCCGGTAGGCCCGTGCAGTAATCCATCCCTGTGTATAGGCCTAGCCTATGCCATCTGATGTTAACTATATGCGTCAGTTCGAATAGCTTAATTTCCAAGCAAGGCTTTCTGGAAAGAGATCGTATTCATCCATGTCCATTGTCCTCTACTCGCTTTCATTCCTTTTGCTTGCAGTAATGTGAATAATCAACATTTAGCCCTACTTTGTAGAAAAAAGAATGGTAGGCCTACCTTATGAAGGAAAGACCTCTAGGCCTACAGCATAATGTACGTTATGATACAGTATAGGCTACTGCGTTTCATATGACCCAGCCTAATGTAGGCTTAACGTTTCTTTTAGGATAGGCTATGTTTTTGCTGAAAAAGTAGCCTAGTTCGCCGGTCATTATTCATTGATTCAGCATATCTTTGCGATCGTTTTCTTTCAATAATGTCCAATGGCTTAGCCTAAACATTGTCCTTTATTGTTTGCTTTGGGCCTACCTTTATATTTTAGCTATTATCCAACTCACGTATTGTCATCTGATCTTGGGCACTGTCAGTCAAAAAAAGCAAACAGGTGCGCGCTCTGCACCTCTTTACGCAACCCCGCCGCAACACTAAATATGAAGATGCCCTGCTTTCAGAGGATAACTCCTGTCCCTTGGTTGTGTAGGCTATATATGATATAAAATATCTATAGCCTACATTATATAACTTACATTCAAATATTACCTTTCTGTTACGGAGCTGGGAATAGACCTATGAGTGCAAATTAGGATGTAGTGGAGGCTAAACGCGAGTAAACGCAGTTTATCCACCTCTGAATTTTCAGAAATAGAGATTACCCACCTCTTATTAGCGTTTATCCACCTCTTAAAAGAGTTTATTCACTTTTAACATTAAAAACTGTCTAAATTATCCAATACTATCCTATTCCCAATATTGTACAATAACCTCACCCACCTCTTAATTTACCACTACATCCCTGGGGCAAAAGTACTTTTCCTCTCCTAAACGAGGGCAATTGGACATTTTATGGTCAATATTAGATTGGTGAGAGCACTAAATATACTAGGTCACCTGTAAGAATGTTTCAATCATTCTATCGTAGGTCTTGGTGTTTTTTTATATTATGAAATAAGTAAGCTATTCGTTTTTTCACTTTCTTAAGTGGGCTATAAGTTCTCATTATCAGTTTTATGCCAAACCATGAAACATTTAGCTGCGTCCCAAACGACTTTAAACATCTTCTGATATTGATCATGCATATGGTAAAGAAAGACATAAGATCGTTGGTCTTGGAATTTTGAAAATGCATCGCACTTAGACCTCAGATTACTTGCAGTACCCCGGCATTACCACAAGGAAATGGTCGTACGTCAAGTTTGAACCTGACGTGGAGATAAGCACTTTTCCACGTCAAAGACGGTTTTTATAAATCTGAGCGTTGGCATGGATTTGAGCGTACGCACGGTCTAAGATCAAATCTGTGCGTAAGAACCCTTTATAAATGAGGGGATACAGTATAAACAAAGTATAAACAACCTGTATGGCAAACCATACAGGTTTTGTGCACTGGAACTGCTGCACCCCATATCTGCGCTCATTCACACCATGATCTCCTCTGGAGAAATAAAATAAGTGGTGAACAGAACAGAATAGAATTGACTTATTCCTCAGGTTTGTAAAACTGTCCAGATGCATACACACAAACATACACTCACTCACTCACTCACAAAGTAACCTTGGCAAAGCAGGAGTGGCCAAAGGCTAGCCCTGAGCCTGTAATGCTATTTTGGTCTTATTTGGAGATAATACCCTTTAATCTAGTTGTGTTCAGGAGAGTGGGGCAGCAGACTGGCTAAGTGAATGTATAAATATGTACTGTGTGTGTGAGAGGGTGTGTTTGTGTGTGTGTGTGTGTTTGCATGATAGTAAAAGCTGTAGCTCCAATTAAACACTATTCATTTCATGCTGAACTTCCAATCAAGCACAATTCTCTACTAAGAGTATCACAAGCACACTACACTATTTGTTTGTCTTCACTTATTCAGCAAGATCATATTTTATGATAATGTCAAAGCTGACATCAGACATGATGTGAACATTCACCCTGTTTAGCAGGTTTAGAACATAAACTGGAACATAAACCGTAGATTATAAACTCAGACTCAAACTCATCTCAGAGCACTAGAAAGAGGTGCCTGGGTTCATGGGCTGCAGAGGTATACAGACTAGATAGGCCTACAGGAGACACATTGTATGTGACACAGTGACAGCAGCATTGCTGCACTCACTAAATGAGTTCCCCACAGACCATACTGTAGGATACACTCTCCAGAGTCAACTGCTCCGAACAGCCTGACCGAGAGATTGCAACACCTGGTAAGACTATGCATTCCCACAGGAGCAGGGCGCTCTTTCTCATACTTACACACAAAGTATATGAAGCAGTTGTTGTCCTTAGTCCTCTTTGTCTATCCTCTAAATCCTCTAAGATGTGATTCCTACAAAACAAGAGTGTCTGTTACCAAATTCAACTCTCCACCATGCTTGTGATGTAAGTTTGATAAAAACATTCACACATTTTCCAGATGGTAAGCTGCCTATTCTATGAACCATGTGGAATCATTATATTCCCATTGCTACAGTATGCTTTGATGTACAGCAATCTTTGATAAAGGGGCAGAACAAAGCTTTCTGTGTTACTTCTTTTGCAATTGCAGAACTTTTGCAAGCCTCTGGCGAAGGCACTGTAGCTTTAACGAGGGTTAAGCCCATCTAACAGATACTGGCAATATATTTTTTTATTTTGGGAGGAGGCAGGCTGTCAGAAAGCTGTGTTCTCCTGGGACAGGTGTGAGTAAGAGTCTGCACAGAAATAGTATTCATTAACCTTTCATTGAGTTAGTGGAGCTGCAGCTCTGATATTTAATTACATTAATTGCACAATTTAATATGCTGAATAAGGAAATCACACACCAGAAACACCAGTCTGGTCCAAAGAGCCACTTTATCTGTTTGCTCCAAACTGACTAGATCCCTGAAGGCTGATAGAGTAATAGGCAGACTACACCAAACACGGAACTGAAGCGCCCATCCGTGGAGCGTATGCTGCAAATATGAGCTTCCACTATTATCAATGACTAGTCTGGTAGCTCCACTATTATCAATGACTAGTCTGGTAGCTCTTCTGCTGTTTGATGGCTGGATTGCTGTTTGCATTTGATAATTTTTTTCTGTGAAGCCTCTTCCTTGCCATCAAATAATTGCTTGGGAAAATGAATGCTATACCACGACAAATGTATTCTCTATCCTAATTTGCTTTCTTAAATGTTTGCAGTATTGATCAAAAGGTAATCCAACAAATAACACATGCATCACAGTTAAATTAGCTTTACTGACAAAAAAATAGCCTTTTTAATGTTACGTCAAACGATTAGAAGACATTCCAATGGCCCTCATACGCCCTGAGAAACAGTAGCAATTGATTCCAAGGTCTTTCCCTGTGGAGGCCTAATGAAATGCCCTTTAATCAGACTCTGAATCAGCAGTGTGTTTAGTCTGGGCGGCTATTTCCAATTCAGGCAGTGAAGCCGCCAATGTATCACCTGTATCGTACTCATTCAGCAACACAGCAATTAAATTAACCGCAGTTACCCAGGGACAATGGTTAATACACAACATATTTATTAGTCTGGGATAACCTTCAGAGTTTATTCTCTCAGCTATGCTTATCAGATTACCAACAGAACAAGGAATGTTTTATTTTGTTACTCACGGTCTAATTTAGGGAATTACTTGACAAGAGATTGGATTCTCTTTTTTTAAATTGACTCTACGTGCAGGTAACCTTTGTCATGAACTGTTGTGCTGTTTTAGATATTGAGCTGAATCTATTTGAGTAATGCATGATCTATCTTCAAAGCAGAATATACTACAGGGTATACAGAAGGAGGGAGAAGAGAAAAGGTAGATGAGAAATAGACTAATGAAGCTTGGCATTTGTAATTACCACAAAGTCATAAAGGACTAGAACCAAGTATGTTTACACAGATCCTCCATCGGATTTCGACATCTAATCTTACACGATTCTGTCCATCATACTGGGTTTGCGTTGACCTTCTGGTCTGCTAAGCACACCAAAATGAGGTCTCAGAAAGAACAGGGTACTAACATTCATCTTTAAAATGAGTTCATTTAGTTTCTGCATACATTCCCCAGTTGTGTTGAATATGTGTCATTGAAAATAAATAGCCAAATTATGGTGAAATTCCAACATCCAGCTTTTGGTTCTTGGTTCCAATTCTCCAATTTAACATCAGTTAAATACCATCAAATTGGCATTCTAGGAATACAAAATCTCCTTTTTGTCGTTATGAAACCTCTGTATCTGTTCTGGATAGCCATGATGCGGAGCAAGGTCAGGTGGTTTTACATAAAGTGCTTTCCCCTGGACTGCTGTCTCACCGACTGGGACAAACAGCCCCTCAGTCACAGATGAGCCGATTGCCATCATTCACCAGGAAAGTGGCGGATTGTTTTTAATACCCGGAAACATGTCCCAAACCAGTGCAGGGGAACCCTGAGCAGATTCCATCTGGGCTCAATGAATAGTTCTAAAACTCACCTGCTTTTTCTGTTTATGGTCTCTGATGGAGATTATAGTCTTCTCTCAGATGTTTTTTTAGGTAGGCGCAGGCCTTGTTGATAGGAGAGTAGGTGCATTGTAGGATGTACATATGTACATACTCTCATAGATAACATCCGGATCCCGGTGGATTTAACGGTTCTAATGGTTTGCATCATCTTGCGGATTCATCTGGCTCCAGGAAAAACATCCTGCCTGGCCATGTGATGACCTTCTCACCCTCAACCTGTCAGTTCAGCTTCAACTGACCTCTGAACAGTTGTTTATCAGAAACACTCCCTCCCTGTCTCTTCTCTGCCTTATCAGAACATTGCTGCTCTTCTTAAATGCACCAAGCAGGCCAGCTCATGCTATATGCATACATTCCATTAAGAGGGATCACAGCCTCTTTGATGGATTGGATTTAGTGAAGCTCTGTAGGCATAAACATTAACCATGTCAATCTGAACTATAGAAAAAGATTAATGCTTTAGGATTCTTAATTCCCTGTAGTATAATATACAGTGAACTGGTTTCTCTTGAAATCATTATTTGCGAAATGCAGTTCTTCTGAACTCCATAAGCTTTTATGAATTGTTGATCTCAAACTCACTAGAGTTGTTCTCGACCTTGGTTGTAGGAGAGAGATAAACATGGCTACCATTTGGGGGTAGGGCTAGACAACTCATACTTTTGCATGGTAAGATCTTAAGTCCTAACCCTAACCCTTACCCATGCCTAACCCTAGTGCCTTCCAGGCAGCGCTGCCTTGACGTTGAGAAACCAGTTCACTGTATATTATAAAACACCAAGAAACGGTTATTTTAAGATGTCTTGTCATAAAACAAGAGGTAGACAGACCAACTTTACCTTACATTGCCATAGAACATGTCAACATTATTATAATCAGTTAACATTAACTATACATTATCATTATCTGTACAAATTTTTACTTAATTTATATATTTACACTCTTAAAACGAAGGTGTTGGAAACAACACAAACAATGTTGTCACTATCTGGACACAGAGATGTGTTAAAAAACAATGGAAGTTGTGTTGTTTTCAACACAGGTTGTGTTATCTTCAACACACACTGTGTAATGAATAACAAAAGCAATGTGTGAAACAACACAAACTGTGTTGTCCCTATCTGGAGACAGAGAAGTGTTAAAAATAACACAACTTGCAAGAGTGTAATGAGTTAAGAGTGTAATGTGTTTTCTTTTACACTTGTTTATTTATTTATTATTATTATCGGTCATTTCTAAGCATCTTCCTCATGTTTATTTAGAAGTATCAGCTTACACTGAAGACCAGCCTGCCACTGGCCTTACATAGCCTACACCAGGAACATCGATGGAAACAAGTTTCAAACACCCTCATGGTTCTACTACAGACTAAAAGATTTCACAACTACAAAATGATGTGAATTATGTAGTTGTCTATTTTAATGTATGTATTTGAATGGACAAATAAACAACCACAACCAAAACTGGCATATCAAGTAGATGTGTGTAGAAGTTTACTATTCTTCTGGCAGCCCTGCGTAAACAGAAAACGCATCGCTGGGCATAACTATGAATCTTTAAATAGGTAAAGCTGCTCATTGTTGTCCAGATAGTGATAGGCCAGAAGCATTTACTTAACGAGACAATCTCACCAAACACATGCTGAAATATTAATTTGCTGTGTCTACGATTACAGTCATTTAAATGCCATAATAATACCTGATTGAGAGCAGTGTTCCGTTGATAATGAAATGACAGAGTGACTCACGTAAGCCCTTTAAGCCTGTCTTTCACCTTTCACCTTGTAACCAGACCCTGGTCATGCAACATGGTCAGCGCATCTGACTCTTTTATCAGAGTTAAATGACCCTGACTGAGGCCGTAACGGCCTCCTGAGGTCCACTTCGAAAGGCCTTGGGTCATGCAGCAAGCCTAAGTGATAACACACACACAAGGTAATGCTCCACCTATCTCATACCCTGGGGCTACTTAAAAATGCATGGGCTCATCACTGAAGCCATATCTCCCATCCGATCTGGTGCCGTGGTGGCCCCTGTCCATCCCTGTGAGTGATGAGCAGGTTGTTATGAATAACAACATGCACCTCCAAAAGGGTCCAGCGGATGGGCACGGCTCTCGCTCCCTTCCCCCTGCAATGGAAATGGATGTGGGGGCTGGAGGGATCCGTCTTCATGTATGAATTCTTCATGACGGATAACTGGAGGTGAAGGTAATGAATGGAAATCCTTTGCACCCGCGAGGGTCGATTTTTCATAACCTGGGAACGAACTGCTGACGTTCCCCCTCTGCTCTCCTCCTCCTCCCCCCCCCTCCCTCTACATCATCTGTCATTCTCATGTCTCTCACTTGCTTTCCATCATCCCTCCATCTTCACATGCTGTACAGTGAAAAGGAAGGGAGCAATCACCCTTTGCTCTTGTGCCAGATCTTCTGAGAAATGGCCTCCAATAGTGTCTGTAAATCCCGCCCCTGCTCTAGACGCTGCCCCGACTCTGCTTTATATCAGCTTTTATGCTGTCCTGTCCTGTCCTGTCCTGTCCTGTCGGACACAACCAGTATATTCTGCCTCAGTGCTGCCAATATATATGTGTAGCTGTTGCACACACACAGCCAGGGCATCCTGAAAAGTTTGATCTCTATCCATGCACCATATTTCATAATAATGATTTGCTCTATATCTCCTTTTTGATCAATGTTGTCTCAAAAGTGCCACACTGATCAAATCTTTATGATCAAATTCAGTGCTACGCTGTTCATTATATGCTGATGTTTTATCCAGATATTGCATGAGGAGTGTGCTCTGTGTTTGAACCTTAACAAACACACAAATAGGCTCAGCAGTAAATTACAATATTTCTTTATTTTTTTCTCTATATTTTAAAGGTTTATTATTTACAAACAGAAAAAAATAAAACAAAATCAAAATAATTTCTGACAAACACCGTTTGTCTGCATATAGATTGTAAGAAAGTATACATTTTTTATCTTTCCTTATTCTGAATCAAGTAACCAACTAATTGTTCATTTATCCAAGCCTTGGTTAACGTAAAAGGAGCACAATGATAATGTCAGTAGAGTTTAAGAAGAGCTTGTGGCTTGTAATAGCATGTCTCTCTTTCTTGCGCGCTCTCTCTCTGTTACACAAAACATAGCATCCGTAAACATTTCAAATAAATTTAATTCACCTGCAAATGCAGAGGTTGTAAACCCAAGTGTCAGTTTCCTCTTTCTACTCTGATCTTTATTATATTTGCATCACTGAAAAAAGAAACAGCAAAAGTAAAAGTAAAAAAAAAAAAAAAATGAAACATATAAATATATGTGCTGGTTTCTTGAATGCTTCCATGTTTGACTGTTTTATTTGTTTTTATTTAGCTAAGTTTGTTTCTTGGCCTATAATGCCCTGTCCCAAAGTGCTAGCTAGAGGTGGAATAGTGGATAAAAGCACATGATTAGGAAGCAATCCCCCGTGAAGGCTAGTATCAAAAACAGCAGATACCAACAGTACTGCAATCCAACTCAAGCTGTATACTAGTCCCTATACACTATGGCATAGCAAGGTTAAACGCTCATTGTTGAAATTAAATATGGGCCCCCCCTTTCGAAGTACCACAAAACTGTGGGAGGGTCAGAAACTAGCTCATTCTTCTTCTTAATTAGCCTATCAACTTAAACTATAAACGCAGAGTCGTTTATTTAATCTCTGCCTCTTTTTAAGTCAGAAAGTGCAATTCAAAATGAATAAAGTTACTCAGAATGTTTTGCTTTGGCCAGTTTTCATTCCACATAACAATATATCCAACCAAACATCAGTAGCTACAACAAAAGGTATGACAGTGCTCCAGAAGGACACAGCCTGTATGCGCACACAGACTTTAGACTTCAGTGTAGAAGCTGTACTTACTATGTCCTACACTACATCTCTCTCTCTTTCTCTGTCTCTCTCTCTGTCTTTTTTACTAATCAGGAAACAACAGATTGCTCTGTCGACCATGATTCCTAGAGTGTTTATAAGGTTGTGTTTACAAGTATTCACTTACTCTAACACATTTGGCCAGCTTGTTTGCATGCCACCATCCTTCCAAAACATTGATCTATGATCATATGACCATATATCATCTTTATATGTGTGTGTGCAGGCACACAGCTCACAGACAACAAAAAAAGGATGAAACATGGCTATAGTTTAGGCACAAATACTTAAGAATGTCCTCTTGTGAAAATTCAATGCTTCTGATACACACAAATAATGCCTAGGTACTGTAGACAGACAACAAAATCATAATTTCACAATACATTTAACTTCAACATTTTAAATAGTTTCTCTTTTGAGTATTTGTGACAATGCATGCTTTTATGATGTGGGTGGATGTCTGTATTGATACAATATTGACACAAGTGGGTACTGTATTTTGCTTAACTGATTTTTTTCTGTATCCCTTGAAACTCTGAGCTGGTCTGGTTTAGTGTTGATACGCTTGACACAGAGACACAGAGGCAAAAAGTATCAGTTTGATATCAATCCACTGCAAACAAGCATTTAGCTGTATAAGGCCACACTGCAATGCAGTCATATTGACAGTCCACACTGATTTCACATGATGCACAACCTGCCATGATGGACCTAAATTATACATCATTAATTTGGTGTTGAATTTGCAGGGGCTTACTCACTTTTCAGATTCTATGAACAGTATTTAATAACCAGCTCAGAGGTCAGCTGGCCATCAGCAATCTCTTTACTGAGGGCACGCGTGTGCTTGTGTTTGTGTGAGTGTGTCGCGTTTCCACACCATATCAGCTCAGAATCTCAAGACCCAGACAGGATGAAATCACACACTCACACACACACATATGGACAAGAGACAGAAACCTTAATGCAAACCAGCTGTGCCTTTCAGCTCCTGAGATAACCTCCATTGGAAATGAGCTTTTTTCGCCATTTTTCTGCTAATCATGTATAATATCATCGACTTACGAATTCTTGCAATTGCGATTACCTTTCTTGCAATTGACAAAGGGAATCTAAAATGAAAGCTCGTTGATGATGCAGCTTCAGCTAAACATGCTGCAATACAGTAATACCCAGTAGAGATGTTACAGTCCATACACTCAGCATTGCCTCTGCTCCTGCAATATGTTACGCTTTATATTGTGCGGCAAAGCAATATAGTGGAAACAAGCATAGCAAATCCAGTTAGATATAGAACCATCTTATATATTTCTGATCCTGGGACATAGACAGTGGATCCTGTTCACACGTACACATAAAGCAGTCATAAACAAACGAGTCACTGATAAAAGCAGTAATTGGAAAAGGAGAGTAGAAAAAGACATTTAAAGGCAAGTGACAGTCACATGAGAAAAATATACAAGGAATACAAAACATACAAGGAATTCCACGGCCTCCTTCCTGGGACAGGCATTTTAGTACAGATAGGCCTATACGCTAAAGCATTACACTAAGTGTCCCAATCAGAAAACAAACAAATGAAGAAAATACAAATAAGATCAAGACACAAACAATAAACATACAAACAAATTCAAACACTTACAGTTTGGTGATTTAGGTTCAGCTGAAATGTCGGGTATTACTGTATTGCTCAATGTCACTCATCACTGTCATTCTATATGAAGGAAGCATGTTGTGATTTTTTTTTCTGACATATTGAAATACTGGACAAAAGTAAAATAATTAAACAAATTCAAAGTACAACAAAAATGACAACAAGAATGTGGTGTCAAATTAGGAAGCTAGGTAGGTGATGGGATGCATGTGGGTTTAAAGTATGTTAAAGGAGTGTTTTTCATGAGTGTAAGATATGTATGCTATAACCAGGATATGTTTAACACAATTTGAACAAAATGTATGTTTAATATTAATGTTGAAGAAAAGGTCTATCTCCAATTAATCTATTTCCAAAGAGACGTCATTCCATACCAGTCTGAACAGACCGACAAGGGTGACTCATCAGATTGAGGAGGGCATTTCGAGGCTGCCAAAGCGAGTCAAGGTGTCCAAGCATGTGAAGCAATTTAAGAGGGGCACAACTGCCTCAGGGTTTTGCAGACAGGAAGCTGTTATGTTTCACTTTGAGAGGTGGCATCTTCTCAGTGTCAAGTGGCATTCTAAATTGCATTAAGGTTTGCTCATCTCTGATGTTTTTTTTTTTTTGTATTTTTATCTTATAACCTTTTCAGTTAATATGCATATATAGATGATATCCGGGTTCCTGATAGAAGTAAGACATTGCCATGATTGAGAATGCACCACACATTATTTTGTAAATACTAGATCTACAAAACTATTTACAACACAGATATAGTTTATCTTTATATCACAGTCTATTGCATAATGGTGATACTCTTTAGTTTATAAATATTATAAATGTACACATAGTCATTAAGCAACATTACGTAATGTCCATCACTGCCAGAACTCAGGAATAAAAATACAAACAAGAACAAGAGAAATAAACAGAAACAATAAACAGAAACAATAAACAGCATCATCCACTCTCCATCCTCCTTGCACACGTCTTCATTGGGACGCAGAAAAAAGCAGCAAAATTCATCCGATTCCCTTTGGACCCATAACACTGCCACGGTCTGAACACACCTCTCACACCACAGAAAATATTGCAAATGTCATCACAAGCACCTGTGTTCCCCTCCATTTAGCCTACTACATTATTGCCCAGAGTTCCTCAAATCTGTGTTTAGTGACAGGTGTACTGTACTTTAAAGTGATATTCAAGTGCTTTTCCACTTCATCTCTGCCTGCAGCATCTGTGGCATACTGTCAATTCCAGTCAAGTTCTATAGACATGAATGTCAATGTCTCTCTATTCAGAAAGACAGAAATCCTGCGACTTGAACCATAATGACAACGCAAGCTAAGGTAAATGAGGGGGTCATCAAATACTGACAGTGACTAACTTGTTTCAAAACCGAAATCCTTACATTTGAATAGCACAAGCTATGGGACTGAAACAGGCTTGAGGGAATCTCTTACGTAGTAAAGTTTGTTCACTTCAAGAACACTACAAAATATAATTGTGTTTCTCCTCTCTCACACTAAGGTCTCCTAGCATCCATGTATGATCCAGTGCCCTTCATTAGCATTATTCCAAAACACCTAGTCAATACACAAGGTGGTCTACACAAATATACTGTATTTATGGAATCTACACTCTGATTTGCTCATATTTATGGTATAGCAACACTCTTCACTTATGTGGGGTTTTCAAGTCGCAGGGTTTCTGTCCTTTATAGAATGAGGACTAGATTTTTACTGGTAAATGTCAGAATGCTTTCAGTGGAGGAGATTGGTTCATACTGTACCCACAAATTGTAACTATGACTTTAAATATGTGTGCTTTTTGACGATTTCCATGTTTGCTTGTGTTCATTTTTTAAATTTGCTGTTGTTTCCACAGTGATGGCAAAGCCACAGAAAATAAGGACTTATTTTGTCATCTTCTCTCAGATTAAAAAAATTATAATTAAAAAGTCATTGTCAGAATTCATGTTGCATTCCAGTTACAAAAACAAAAGACAAACAAAATCAAAAATAAAAAAGGAAATATTCTCCTTATGTATGTGTTCATATATTTCAGAAAGGAAGACTCATGTTTATACTAGTTTTTAAATAGTCAATGCCAAATATTCTAGTTGGATGTACACATATATATATTCGCTTAATATACATTCTTAAGTTGAAGGGGAGATGTGTCTAAAATATAATACAAGGGCAGTCTGTACATAGGGTGTCTATGAGGTTTTCCTTTTTTTAAAAGTTTGGAGAAAAAAAAAAAGAAAAAATTCTCAAGTCTGGTATTCTTTTTTATATATCTTCATAAAAATGAATCAAAACATATTTAAAAAAAGAGGAAAAAGAGGAAATGAAAGTTGGATCATAAATTTGACGTAAACCGCAAATTCTTGTCTTGTTCTGTCTCTGTGCTGCTTAAGACTGCCGATTCTCTTCTTGAGCCTGTGGAATCCCTGTGCTGAGCAGCAGGGGGCGCTGTGCGCACCGGCGGCAGTGCTCCAGACGACATCTGGCGGAACAGGCTGACCCGCTGGGGCACGGTGCTGCGGATGCCCCCCTGCAGGGCCGAGCCCGGAGCCTGGGGCCCTGCGGCCGAGCCCGCCTGAGGGGGCAGCGCCGCCATGGACTCGCCTAAGGCGGGAGGAGGCACGGGCCGCGTCACCAACGTGGTGTCATGTGGCAGGGAGGGCTGGGAGGCGGAGAGGTGGCGCACGTCTCGGCTCAGGCTGCCCGACTGCAGGGCCTGAGTGCTCTTGTGGACGTCGCCGCGCTGGGGGGAGGGCACCTGCGCTTGTGATGGCTGCTGCTGGGACTGCTGGGGTGGTGGCTGTTGTGGCGGTGGCTGTGGTTGTTGTTGCTGTTGTGATGACGTGGAGGGCGATGGCTGTGCGGGATGCTGCTGCGGCTGCTGGGTGGACAGGGGCTGCTGGATGAGAGAGAGCTGCGAAGCGGTGGGCGAGCCGTACTGGAAGGTCCGGCCGGCCAACGGGGTCTGCACGGGAGGGCTGCACACGGCCGCCGTGAAGGAGCACGGCGACATGAGCGCCCCCTGCTGCTGCAGTGGCGTCTGCGGGTTGGGAGAAGCCGAGTTCAGGTTGCCGATGGAGACGCTAGGCGCCGGGAAGATGCCTTGTATGGAGGCGGCCATGAGACGCGCGGTGGGGGCGATGGTGGCCGAGGCGCTGTAGGTCATGGGAGCAGACTGCTGCAGCGCGGCAGCGTAGGGCGGCTGCGCTGGAGAGTTAATGATGGAGTTTCCAGACATCGGTGTTGAGTTCACTCCCGTGACCGACTGCTTGCGGTCCACCATCATCACCATCTCCCGGTCCTGACGGATAATCTGCTTCAAGAGCTCGTTCTCCTGGGTGTTGAAGACGCCGGCGTTCAGATCCTTCTGGAACTTCTGGAGCAGGAGCGAGTTCTTCTTCCCTGTGAGGGAGCAATGGATAGAGGCATGACTTCTGCCCTGAGGCATGGCTTGGCTGCACAGACAGGACACCAGAGAGGGTAAGGAATGTCTGTTGCTATGGTGTGTTCCACAATGAGAGAGGGATGAACATGACTATGGAAAATACACAGTCAATACTGTAACAGACAGTACAGACAACACGACACGTGCTCAGTAAATCTAAGGGAAAACTGTGTCAATACATACCCACCAAGACTTTCAATGGTCTTACAATGTCTTCATGGAAAATGATCAGTTCAGCACCAAGTTTACCATTTTCATCTAATTTCCTTGTCCTCTACACACCAAAGACCACAACACAGAGAATTACCTCAAGACAAACTTCACATGATGACACTACTATGGAGACTACAAAAAGACCAACTAGAACCACATGTCTACTGACTTTTATCAGTCAACTAGAGTTGTAGGTTCTGGATCAACTGCTAATAAAAAATGAGTAGCGTTACACGATCAGGATCATTTGCTAATTAAAATTATGTTAAACAGCTACTTGCTGCCTACTGGACAGCTCAAGGCATTAACTTTACAAATTTAGATGAATAGCTCTTGACATGTACAGCATAGGAACAGTTAGTATGACCAAACACCTAACTGTCCAGCTGGGCAGTGTTCACAGAAAAGAACACCTGCATAGAATATAAAAGAGCAGCTCTTGACTCAGCTCTTAGAAATCAATGAAACGCTTACTGGACTATTATTAGGGTTCTTTTTCTAACCCCCCCCTATGACGATGAGCGATATAGGGTTGGAATGGGGCGCTGAAAGTTCTGGCAAACAAATGACTACTTGCGCAAAAAGCATAAAATTGCTCTCATCCTGTCACGGGAGATGCTATCTCAGCACTAGCATGACGTTATTCTGAGATCAGCTAATCTTGTTTTAGTCGGCAGTGTTCACAGAGGTCGTGACTAAAGGCAGAATCAAGCCAAAGATGAGCATTTATCAGCAGGCATTCTGCAAGGCTTACAAAGCACCTCACTGGCATCTATAATTAACTAAACGTCTGAGACGTTATGTTAAAATTGTCCCATTTGTCCTCACTGGTGGGGAAAACAGTGACGCTTCGATTGATTTGGGAATTGCTCTGCAGATGGCTGACCTTTTGTTGACGGTTGAGCTGAAACATTTCTGTTGAAGGAAATGACTGAGTAAGACTGCGCTGCACTGAAGGCTTTGGCGCCAGGCCATTAATCTCCTCACTAAAGCCTTGAGGACAAGGGAGGTGCTTTTACCTTGGTGGGCTGGCTGTCTATGATTGGTGCCACACCGCCATCACTACTCAAGGTGGCATGGGCATTATGCATTCAGCCAGCTTCTGGATGGCGGACCTTTTGCATACGTTTTTATGAAGGATCAAAATCCTTTGAGCATTCAGCTGCATGTCCCAGTACATCAGAAATGTAAATACTTTATAGAAAGAAGGAATGTCACGCTATACTTACTGCTGTAAATGATAAATGACTAGAATAGATTCTACAAATTAAAGAGGACAGAGATCAAATGACATTAATTTCCTCTTAGGACATACTGTAGAACCACCTTCATTTTCAACCCTTCTCACCTTTTTCCAATTAGAAGAACCTGTAAACTATTAATTAATTGTAGAGTATGAATGTATTCTTTCAGAACTGTAGGCTCAGCAATCAGAGTAGTGATTGGTTTGGACTGTTACTCCTCTGAGCTTGTAGGTTCTGATTCTCTTGGCCGAAGCCAACATAAATCAGAGGAACTATTAATGTGTCCTAATACAAAACATGTATCATAAGAGCAAGCCAATAGCATAGTGACATTTAGTGACTAAAAACACGCAGTAAATTTGTAGAGTACTGAAAAAAATAACCTCTTCTTAAAATTTCATCTGGACAAGGTATATGCTACAGAACGCCCAATTTCCTTTCCCAAGTAAATAAACACTGGGGTTGTGGGTTCTATAAGAAGGGCGACGAGTTGCGGTGAATAACAGAGGGAGTGCATAGTCACAACTCTCGAGACAGTACTGTGAAATTATACATAAACAAGAACACGAGCTTCCCTGCACAGTTCCCTGAGCAGTCGAGGCCAGGCATGACTCTGCATTTCCCCAACACACTTCTAGCACTGCCTGGTTGTATGGATAATCAAAGGGGCAATAATCGCTGGAGGCATGCTGTACTTTGTCAATGCCAAAGCCTTTTGGCAGGCGTATGAATTGTGACAAATGATTTCCTTAAACTGGGACCACTCTCTATGTGAGAATCGGATCGCTCGCTTATTCAGTCTGAAAAGGCCAGGGCCATATGTCTCATTTGCTGACAACGTGAGAAAAAGAAGAGGAATCACACTGCTTATGTGTGCCCCTTTTCTCCTCAAAACACCTACCAAACTAGGGATACTTACTACCACCACTGGGACAAAACACAGTCCAGTACATCTACACACTTACACGTCATCTGTAAAGATGGTTGATGCATGGTAAGGAACATGTTTAAATTCTGTAGATGGAAGTACAACACATAAACATGTTATTTGCACTGGTCGTTGGTGCTGGGAGGGATAGGATGGGACCCGTGTAAGTTAAACAATCTAAATGCAACTACTCCACTTCAAGACATTGCCTAATGCTAATTCAAATTTCTCACTGACAGTTGCCAGAGAAATCAATGTTACGTTTTCATTGAGTGTGGCCTATGATTTCATGTCACCAAATTCCTACTGGGATGAAAATTGCTTTGTTAGGGGGTTGATTGGAATTAAATTAATACTCTGCCAAGGTCAAAGAGAACCGTTTCATAGCATGAACATCTTAACCCACAAAATATTAACCACACAACAAGACTGCAATCTGCAAGTGAGGTCGAAGACATCATTTCAGCTCCAATGCTGAACAGCATGAAAACATTGTCCTCTACTGCAGGAAAAAAGAGCAACATTCTGAACATAGCTTTGGGTTTCACTCGAAACAATTTTTGGCCCTTACATCCTCTTGTTGAGTTAAATAAAAGCACAGCGTATTAAAGCTGGATTTGGTTTAGATTTAAAATGGTGCATGTCCAAACGTAGATCCAGAAAGACTTTAAATAAACTTAAAAGCAAAACATATTTAATCTAAAATCTGTCAAATCCTTTGTGGCATATTCATGTGCTTGTCGGCTGCTTTTCTCAGGGGTGCTGTATGCGGCCCTGCGGCATGGATGGGCCTTCCAAATCACTGGGGACAGTGGGCTGCTATAGTCTGGGAGTCTTCCTCAAGCACTCTTATCCTCAATGACTACATCATGCCTTCCCAGCACAGGAGTGCTGTCATGTTTTTTTTTCTTGTTAACGGAATACTTACGCAGAATTTCCTTTGCGATTGAGTGGCATCACTCATGTGGTGAAGCTTTCTGAAGAGTCCTTCATGTGATGATAAATGCCTCATTCGTCTAATGCTATGCTCTCTGGCCCCTGCCATTAGCTCCTTTTCTGATGAGCCTGGACATCACAACCTGCTCAGACCAGTTGGACTTGGACTATTCACAAGAGGCAAGGCACAACTCTAAAACTAAACTAAAATTGATTTGTGAGTTAGAAAAACAACACAGCCATGAGGCTGACGCCAAACTCATCTGGGGCTTGAAAAATAGCATGCAATAAAACTTAGTGATTTTTTGTTTTCTTTCTTTTCCTTGTGTAAACTCAGTTTTTTAGATGGGAGAAGCCCTCCCCTTGATCCTAAGTTTAACGTACAGTCCGTCCTAACCCCCGCACACAGACAAACATGGAAATGTGACCAACTAAACACAACAGTCCATTTGAACTTTGCTCTACATGGAAATGATGCCTATTGATAATATAGCACACTGTACAACATACTAACACAGAAGACATTTATAGAACTGTTATAATAATAATTGGCATGCACCTAACATTATTCACAATTTAGACAACGCAGATTAATTAAACTTTGGAAAAACATTTCAGCACAACACAATTTGTGTGGCATCATTGTTTTGTCATGCAACTTAATTTTCTTTATATATCCATGTAATAAAAAAATTAAAAAATTACTTCTGTTAAAATCCCATCTATGTGGGTGCTTGTCCGTGAGAGGAGAGTTGGGCAGGAGGTAACCCAACTGTGTCAGCCTGTGAAGCATTCTGCTTGTGTGGGAAAATTCGGATTGGGATGAGGCGTTTACCTGTTGCCTATTCGTCGGCCAGGACACTCTTGAAAACGAGATGAGCTCATCTCAAGAGGAACTCCTGGTCAAATAATTTTTAGATAGAGATAGATACATCAATTGTCAAACATGTCACTGTTGTCAATGTCATTCCTTTTTGTCTCTCTCTCTCTTTCCTTTGAAGAACCACGCAAGCACGTGACCAAATGCAGTCCATATACACAGTCACGTAACATCAAGCACCGATCATGACATTTTTGGTCTTTTCCCTTGTATGAGACAAAACCCCTTTTGATTTCCAATTTTGCCAAAGTCCCTTCTATTTTCAGAAGAGGTGTGGTAAAATAATCACTCACAAATCAAAATAAACATGTCACAAGTAAATCTGTGACTTTGTTGCTCTTTACTGGAGTGGCTAAATGGAGGAAGTTGGGGGCTAAAGGGCACTCATTTTTGGAAGCCTTCATCCCCTAAATCACACGAGTAATGGAGTTTAAGTGGGAGCCAGTCCTCTGACATTTCACCTCTTTTTGACCCTAAGATAATATCATACCATATCTCCCATTGCTTTCATCTGATATACTTGGCCAATTTCTGCTCAGACCGAAGTCCAAATGTCTAGTAATTAATTTGGACTTGTCGGTCACAATTTTTCTACATCTTATAATACAATTATTTAATATTTTAGATTACTAATGTCCATGATATGTGGACAGATATTGTGATATAACTATTGAAAAACACTATAAAAAAAATACTATTGCAACAAACATCAAAAAACGACAAAAACCATCAGTGCAAATTCAATGGTTTACCTTTAGTAGTTATCTGCTGTGGAATATTAGTATGTTGTCATAATTTTTTTCTGTACAGTATCCATTTTGTCTCTCTATGGTCAGTCAGGGTTGATTGGTGGATGTTTAATTTGTAAATAACCCTTCAGACTAACTAATTAAGACTGACAAATATTTAATCGCACAGAACATTGATAACTGTCAATGTTCCACATATGTTCAGAATGTTTTGAATGCTCACATTTGAATTCTTTTCCAAATATGATGCACTGAGCCTGAATTAAGACTATAGGCACTTTCACTTAGAATATTCAATTATGGCTTATCTGGCTGTCTGTATATCAATCAACGTTTGAGGCAAAGACACAACCAGGCATAAAGTTGAGGAGTTCCATCTTTGGTGGGCTCACCACAAAGGACATGACAAAAGATTTAGACAACAACAGAAAAGGAACTACAACATGTGTGCAGCATGGAGGCTTCACAGTAAAGACGTCACAGTGGTCTATGTCTTCCAAACATCTTTACTTCCAAATAAAGTACTGGAGCTGTTCTGTCTCACTATATCTGGATGTATTTGATGATATCATCCATAACAAATGTCATGACATTTGATCTTTCACGAGTCACCTCACCCTAATACTATCTTCAGAGCTCTACTACCATGTAAGTTTATTAAACTACGTTTATCAAATAGAATGGGTTGGAATATAGAGAATTTGCTGACCTGTTACTAATATTGTCAGTACTTTATTTGGAAACAAATCACGGTCATACCAGAACAGTGATTACATACACACAATGGAAGACATGTTTTAGCTACAAAGATGACTTGGCTTATGGTTAAATCCCACCAATGTACTTTTTGATTTCTCCTCTTTTTAACCTTCGCTACTCTAATCCTATCAAGTCACTTCAAGTGGGTCAGTTGTTCAAAGATTGCTGGTTCAAAAGATATTTCAATTATCCCACAAAAGTGACTACAACAGATCCCTTTTTAATACGGTATAATCCATTTCAGACTTGTTTCATCTCCTACAAAAGGAACAAAACAAGTACTGAGGAATCTGGAAATCTGGCCTATGCTGAGCATTTATATGCGTGCCCCTCTGAAAACAAATCAGAAACGATAGAAAAGAAAACTCTGACTGATTAACATCTCTGCGTGGCCAAACAGAAGTAAGCAGAAAGCAGTTAAGGGAACACTAAGTATGTCTGGTAAAACACATAGGGAGACTTTCTGAAGGACTGGCATTGTGTGTCTAGAGCAGCCAGGCGGATCCTTAGGGGCCCCTGGCAGTGGGATGTCAGAGCTCCAGCTGGGCCCCCTGTGGGTGGGGGTGGGGTGCTGCTCATACCCAGGTTTGCAGGGGAATGGAACGGAGGCACATGCAGATGAAACAAGCTTCCGTCCACTCGCCTTCAGTCCAGGCGGGGGTCGACTCCAAAACCCAAACCTCCGGGGTGACCTGAACCCCTCCCAGACAGCCACATGCACTTTGTTCTTCTTTTTTTTTTTGTCTTTTTTTTTTTTTTTTTTTTTTTTTTAAAACACCATGACAACAAATTTGGGTTTATGCATCATTTTCTTCAATCATTATTGGATCGTAAGATCACAGGGTTAATGTTAATCCAGATGAGGAGAGAGGAGAATAGAGAGGTAGAGACAGAGAGCATACACACAAGCATGCAGGCACGATGGCAGACAAGTGCGTTGAGGGAGAACAGACACACAGCACATATGAGTTATGGCACAGGCAAGGCACTCATTAGTATGGGGAGCTAGCAGAAGAGCTGAGAGGGCGGAGAGTCGCGGCCTTACCGATGCGGTCCAGGCGGTCGATGGCCACCGTCTCGAAGGCGCGGCGCATCATGGGGTACTCCTCCAGCACCTCGTTGAAGTGGTCGACGGACAGCGAGAAGAGGCGGCAGTAGGTGTCGGCGCGGACGCTGGCCGTGCGTCTGCCCTTGGTCAGCAGGCAGATCTCTGCGGGGGAGAGAAAGGCAGGAAACACACACACACACACACACACACACACACACACACACACACACACACACAGTGGAAATGAAGACGAGAAAGGGCCATTATCATCATCACCCACGGGAGCAAATGGAAGACTCACACACAGTCCAGACTGATCGCTACCCAAATGAGCGTGGAGCGTGGACACAGGGCCGGACAGCTGGGGGTGCGAGGCCAGCAGGACACCCATGTGAATGAGCCCTCGGCTACGCAGCCAACGCGTGCGCTGTCGCCGCTAGCTCCCACACCCTATTCGTCAAATGGCTCGGTGGCTAATGACTCCTCCAAACTAAATTGGCTTGTGCTGAGCTGGCAGCACTAATGATCATACATGAAGTGCAATCAAGGAAGCGTTGCACCCCAATACTTCTTTTGTAGGTGGTCAGAACAGACTACAGCAGCGAGCTCAGCTCAGTAGCGCATCTACTGTACTGGGGCGTGTTGCTGATTAACTCACAAATAATTTATTCTTCCATTCACATCACCACTCCCACCATACAAGCCAAATGCTTACCGTTAATGGACGAGGCCTTGATTTATTTAATATATAATAGTAGACCTAAAATGATTCCCAAATGACTGGTTGTTACATTATCTGCTGTGAAGCTTTCTAGCGAAATGGCCTCCTGCCTTGTGCTATTGTGCGACACCATGTGTCGTGAAAATTGTGAATATCCAATTTGGCCACCTCTGCCAATAACGACAGACGTTGTCAGTTTTATCTTCCTCATAACGGCGCGTGTGTCCCGGAGGCTGAATAAAACATGGCATTAAATGGCCGTTTGAGGACCGATGCCCTTGACATTCACAGCTCAAGTTCTGGTGTGCAGCGCTGCCAAAAGGCTGGCCTGCTGGACGCCTGGAAAGCACACTCCAGCTGGAGGTGTGAACAAGGTAGCCGCACGGATTTACGTAATGAAGAAAAGCACAATGTGAAAACCTGTGCTGTCAAATATACACACACACTCCGACACAGACAATATACACTTGCACATTACTGTGTGAGAAATGTGTGTGTTGTGATAGCAATGAGAGAAATCAAGCAGAGACACGTGCACACTTCCTAACACACTGCTGGCTGCCCTCACAACCTCTTACAACCATACGACTCCAACGGCCCATCAGGTCGTCCGCAGCGGAAAGGGGTGGGTGGGTCGAGGGGGGCTGGAGGAGGCAGCCAGGCAAGCTGGCATGACGACCAGCGCTTTCACACATGTCGTCCAGCGGGGCTGTTCACCGCAGGGCAGTGTGGGTAACCAGCCATGAGCCCATGTGCTTCCTGTGCAGATCTGTGTCGAAACACAGCCACCACTACACTTCCCCACTGGCCTTACTGCCTGGCCTGCTTTCAACTGGACTTGGGAAAGAGTTGTTTCACATGACAGAGGTAGCCAGACAACACTCAATTACTTTTGGGAGTTGCTTTTGGGAGTTGTTGATTGAGTTCTTGTCTATGGGCTTGCATGCGTCTCTGAGCCACTTTAGGTTCAAATTTAGAAATTCTTAGAAGGGAATTCTTTGACAGTGTCTCATTATGCAACCGGAACGAACGGCGTTTGGGTAAGGCAGCCATTGCTAGAGTTTACTCAATCTCTTTAGCCTAACAGCAGTTCCCATGATTCAGTGGAGGAGAAGGATGCACTTCCTGACAAGGCCAGCTGCTGTGATGCCCAGTCAGCACTGATCTCCTAATGCCACGCTCATGCCACGCAGCATAAATATTCCCCCACCAGATGGGCATCCCACTGGAGCAGGTGGCTGGTATCAGAACTTAATATGCCAGAGAGGCCAGCAACATCCTCCGTGACACTGGGGGGAAAAGGATTATCAAGGAGGGCTAGGGGGAGGGATTTAAATGTCCTTTTTTCATTACGGCATTATGAAACATAAGGACAGCCGACAGCATGCTAAAAACTACAGCCGGAGACATAGACGTTGGTCAGCCACCTGATCACAATCATCTCATGGACTTGAAGACTAACCTGACAGTTAAATCCTGACACGTTAATGTTTTTGTTGTAATGACTTTGTCTAAGAATCTTACTCCATTTACTCTTTCAAGACCTCAACTGAACATTTTAATTCATGAACAAAAAATATTTGATTGATTTTAGAGGAGGCTCATGAAATTATGTTACTGTATAGGTTCAATACAAATTATATTATTGAGATAGGCTGGCAAACTCTCACAGTTCACCTCAGTAATAGCATGTTTGCAGTAACACGTTATTATATCATATTTTACCATTCACATGATGCAATTCAAAGTAATACTGCTTTGACGTCCTAAATGCAAACTGAATATATCTAGTGAAACATAATAATACTTATCCAATGAATCATCACATTGTGTCAACATTTCATTTTTCATTTGAGAAATGAAAGGGAAAGCTTTGGGTGAAACATTAAAAATCAATCAAAACTCCTTTGTGGACCAAGCTTTAGCTTTTTAGTTCTGGCAAAGAGGGAAAAATATATTTTAGAAGTCTGGGCTTAGAAGTAACAGAAATGGTTCCTGAAATTGCACACAATCTGTCACTATTCTTAGAACTCTTTCCGTGGAAAATGATCTCATTTGAAATAAAAAATTCACGGCGAAGACAATATAAAACATTACACTATGTCACGTAGTCCCATTACACAGAAAGGGGAAACGAAGGCCAAATAAATAAATAAACGAATAAGGTAGGGTAAACAGCTTCGTTTTAAACGGATTGATGGATTAATATTTAATGTCAGGCCATGTTTGCTAGAGAGGGGGAATTACTCCCTCAATTACGCGAAAGGAACATTTATTCAACATTCAGTGCCATGACAACCTCTGCCTGTCCTCTGGGAAAGTTGATCTTCTGCTTGGTCCCTTCTGCCTGAACAGATGAACATTATGTAAGAGCTTGTGAACGCAAACCCATTTCCAGGACAGGAAAGTGCCCGATGAGAGTCTGTCACCACTCTGACAGAACTTCTAGAATGCCGTGGAACGCAGCAGACTGAGCTCAGTGTGGTCGGTCCACCAGGACCAGAGACTGTTTACCTCTCAACTGACCTCCAGATTCAAGTGACTCACCGAGGGAATCAGTGGAACATCTAAAGTGTGTTTACAGAGGGATAGAAACCTCAAGGGTGCAAAATATCTATTTGTAGATGCCTATAGATAACCTCTTAACCTGAAAGACCTTCTAAAGTTTGCAGAAACCATCACTTAACAACATTACCCATAACACTTTAGTATTTCATCCATAAACCCTATATTTTCACATAAATTATTCAACACTACAAACTACAACACCAAAGGAGATGCTTACTGTATTTCATGGACTGATGCAAAATTGAACAAACATATCATCAACAAGGCCATGTATTAATTTATATTCTTCATCAGCGTTTGAAGATTATGGCAAATGAACAGGAAATTAGCATTCTGCTCTTTTTTCTAATGACACGCTCAGCACACCGTCATGGCCACACACACTGACCTCCAAAATAGGAGCCGTCGGTGAGCTTCATCTCCTTGCTGACTTTCGTGATGACGCTGGCGACGCCGTGCTGAATAAAGTACATCTTCTTCCCCACGGTGCCCTCGCGGATAATGTAGTCGTTGGGCTGGAAGACTTCAAACTTGAGTTTGCTCAGCATGCCCGTCACGAAGTTGGGATCGGCGTTGGCAAACAGGGGCATGGTGGCCACCAGCTTACGGCAGTTGAAATTAACAATTTCCTATGAGCAAAAGTACAAAAATAAAGTCATATCGTTGCAATGTTTTACCTTGCTAATGCAATATTGTAATCTAAAATCGATTCGAAACTTCGAAAAAGTTGACTGTAATATCCCTTTTCAAATTGCCCATTTCTAGCAGACAACAAACAACCAAAGGCCTTATCGCCACTACTGCCATGTCTTGATATTGTACATTTGATACCTGCCTTGGCAGCAGCCAGACAGTTGTTGTGAATAATGAAGTTGTCTTGCTGAGTCTACCTTTAAGCCGACATGAGAGGAGAGGCTTGTTTACTAAGCAGTCTCTAATTTCCTGGGGATGAGGATGAGGAAGTGTGTCTTAGCTCCAGGAGCGCTTTTCTAGTCTTGTTTGTTGCTCCTCCTGAGGGGGTCTGCGTGTGTGTGTGTGTGTGTGTGTGTGTGTATGTGTGTGTGTGTGTGTGTGTGTGTGTGTGTGTGTGTTGGGGAGAGCATTGTTTGTTAATAACAGCATAAGCACACAGAGGTACCACTGTGGCATCTCGAACTGAGGGGCCCCCGACCCCAATCACAGCCCTCCAAATAATGAATTAGATCCCAGCATCCTCCTGCTCGCGGCTTCACCAGGGGGAAACAAGCTTTCTACTCTATCTATTTAAAGACTATTTGTCATCGGGCGACATTCATAAAAATAGCGGCAGTGACCAGCTGCAAAAAAAGAAAAAAGAAAAATAAAAAAAAGTGTTGCAGCGATGAAACATTAAGTGTTCTCTCACCTTGCAGCATCATCACTTGGGCTCATTCTGTCTTGTTATATCAGAGCTGGCAGAGTTATGGGCTGCCATGTTATTTGATAAGCATCACACGCATCTGCATCCCATGCCTACGCCTGTCTTGCACTGGGATGGGCTTTAAGCCCCTGTACGTGCCTATGTGATGCACAGCTCTTTTTCCTGCTCTGATCATTTTTCTTTCTGTTCAGGGCCCAATTACCCAGAGGATTTACAGTGTGCACCATTACAAAGAGACAAGCTATCTATCATTTAAGGATGGGAGCTTAGTATTGCCTTGCTTTAAAGCTACCCAAATTGTACTCCAACTGCAAGGCCTTGATGCATTTTGCTGCATTATAAATCCCTCCTGCATTGTAATGAGCACTTTTCTACAGAGCTCTGCTTGACCAAAGAGGTTTAAACTACTTAAACATTCAGCGTGCATTTTGTACTTTTAATCACAGCACCGGCAACCTCAGTCTGATGGACAGGCTAATGTTTTTCACTGTGGAAGGCGTGCTCTACCATGCTCTGACCAACACATCAATATGTGTAGTCTATTTTCTAAACACATCAAAAAACTGATTTGACGTAAGGGAAATTGATACTTAGAGCGGTGGCCCTTCTCGTAAAGTCCGCTCAAAAGTGTTCCCCCGACAGAGGGCATGCTTCAAATTACCCATGACTCTCTGCTCCTATCAGATTCCAGACATTTTTCCCATACCAAAATATCAATAATCAGGCACCATGTAAATGACCTAATCTGCGTCGTCGGCGAGGGTAACGATGGATTAATTTCAAACAAATCGATGGCGAGAAAGCTCTGAGGTGTGAACGTCTGGCGCTGAGAGCCTGCGGTGCGGGCGTCCTTGGGGACTCACCTCTTTAAGGGGGTCATTGAGCTCGTTGAGGATGTTGTCCTCATCGAAGATCTTGCCCTGGTAACGATGTTCATAGTAGTCGTGGATCTTCTGCCGCATGTCTGCAGGAAGCTTATGGAAGGACATGTACTGCTCCACTTGCTTATACTGTAAACATACAATAAGGCAGTGGAGAGCAGTGAGTGAGAAACATTATAGAATGTTTTGGAACATTATAGAATTATAGAATATTATAGAATATAAAGCATATGACAGATCATCATTCAAAATTGAAATGGAACCAATAAGACTGGGGCTGGCGTGAAATTTCAAAGGAAATCCCTGGCATGTATTCTCTCTGCCCTTGATATGATATTTTGATATATCTGTTGCAATGGATACAAAACTACCTCACACTCATATTTCTGTGACTTTGGCCTTTCCACATCGCCACTTTGTTACCATCTTCTTACATGCACACAATTCTCTTGTATGGCCATATGCAAACACATTCAGTCAGGCAAATATATACACACTTTTCCACACAGACAGAGAAACACACGTAGCCATTGCCATGTGCTTTAACAAGCAAAGCAGGTGGCAGGTGAGGGCGCAGGTGTGCATGCAGGTACGGCCACAGGCTTTTCCGCTGACACCAGCTGGCAACTCCGATAACATCACCATCTGCGGGCCTATCACAACCTCGGCACCCCCCCCCCCCCAAACCATCGCCACCCCAACCACTGTCACTCAGCCCTGCAGAGGGACCTGTGATTCACAGGATGTGTTGCAGTCTGCCCTCACACTGGGGCTCAATGATGTCTCATGACTGCAGGCCAAGCATCTGACAAACCTGCCTTAGACATCGCTTATGACAGCTCATGCGCACTCGCTTTCTGCTTAGCAACAGACTAGCTATCCTTTACTACCCATTTTGCCTCAAGACCCTTCTAGGAAATTGTTTCTTGTGGAAGTATGGAAAAATGCCTGTGGTTTGTGCAGCTGCTTTTAAGGCAGAGGATTTGTAAACATTAAAATAAATAAATAAATTAAGAAATAAATAAACAAATAAATAAATAAATATCTGGCATCTGGACCCACATCTTAATGCAAGGGGCTTAAATCTGCAAGTCTGTCTGAGTGCTCAATCCTGGCAGCCAAAACAATAGGAGCTAAATGTGACAGATGCCCTCTCACTCTCTTCTAAGCAGCAGACCATTAGTCTGTTGCTCCTGAAAAATTAGCCATGTCTGAAAGAATTACAATCAGCCCATTTGGACTGGAATGACTGACTGGCTATTTAAAGCCGCGGAAAGGTGAAGAGGGAGCACTGCACAGTGAAGCAGCTTCAAAGACACACTTAGGACTTGTCTGGGAGGTTCCGCGGTGTCATCTGGTTGGATGCCTCGGTGTGAAGAACACTGTCCGGACCTAACTGGGCGATGTGATACGTTAGCACTCCAGACACGGAGCAAGACGCACAGGTGACCCGTTGCTACTCAGTGTGTCTGAAGAAGGGACACACCTCTTGCATATTTCATTAAACAGTGGCATCAGCATGTCACGCTAGCAGGCAAATAAATATGGGCTGTGTCAGACTTAGCAAAGACCTCTGATTTATGTGAGGGCTTGGCAGGGAGCCTGAACACCAGACTGGGCTCCAGACTGTGCTGAGACACACACACTTTGCGCAGTGGAAAAAGGAGAACAAGAACAAATGTTTTGGACCTCGTCCATTTTACAGTAATCAAGCGCGGCGCTGCTGGGCAGCCAGGGGAGGCCGGTGGCCAGCGAAGGCAATCTCCAGCACGTATAGAATGGCGGCCGTCAAGAGCGCCAGGGTTTAGGGGGGTGTCTCTCACTGTCGCGCTCTGACTCTCGCCGTCCACCGCGGTCCATCTCCGGCTCTCTAGGTGCAATCAGAGGTGCCAGTCAGCTCCCCGGTGACAGTGACCAGCCCCCTCGGCCAAAATTGCACAAGAGCAGACCAGCAAATAAT